>NW_024015150.1:0-7611 GCF_000499745.2 Eimeria mitis | reverse complement strand
ATAGCGGTAGCAGGGCGAACGCCCACCTAGCTGTGTTGCAGGTGTTCGTTGGGCGATCACCGCCAATTAAGTCCTGGCTTAAGTTCGTTGACCCCCACAGATGTAGGTTTCGGGAATTTTGACTTGAAAGATTACGTTCGATTGTGAAGAGCTTCTCGAGAGAGCTACACCACGGCTACTTTACCAGGCAGTCAGTCTGACCTTTAGGACGTCGCGACAAGGATACGCTTTTCAAACGTCTGTCTAGCAGAGTTGTTTGGAAGCGGGATGCAATGCTTCACGGTCACTATTAGTAACTGAGGTCCCGAAGCGTTGGGATGTTCTCAGGGGCCGGAGCAAGTAGCAGCAAGCGCCGGCGTGGATTGGAAGTTTTTCCTTCTCAGAGGAGAAATGTGCAACAGTCCCTGAAAGCGGCCGGTGCACTCCATGAAATTGCATACCCTGTTTCTCAGTACCTATATACAAGTAGGTGTGACAATGTAGGACTGTTGCTACAGGGAGTTAGTCTTACAGTCAGAGAGTATAACGAGGAAACCGCCATGTCATAAATGCGTAGTAGATTTCCTGCTGCCCTACGATGCTTTGAGGCGTATACCCTTTACTTGTTGACATGTGTTAGTATTTGGATGGCCTCTGCAGGTATAGTCGCCGTTGTAGTCTACTGTTGGCAACCGTTTTTAGATCCCTGCAGCGCTTTTGGATGCACTTTTATGTTTAACGTGACTGTTGTGGGAGGCAGTGGCTTCTGCACTCATATTTTGTGTCTTCAGCTCTCGCAAGCGGGATGCCGAGGGGGAAAGCCATCTGCAAACCCACATCTGACTGGAAGCATCCTTCCCCTTGCTTTGCTACTGCAATTGCACAAGCTCTCGCGCTTGCCAGGGATTCTCCTACGACCAGCATGGTATCCCGCTTTTTGCCGACCAGCGTATGTTCGGGGTAGGCAGTGCGTTTTTGCCAGGTCGGCAGTGTGCGATGATAAGGACTGCAAAAGAAGGCGGAACTGATCTAGATGCATTGCACTTCGCATAGGGACTGCGAGCGACAGCATGTAGGCGACGACTGTCCGCATTTGTGTTGGGTTGTTTGTGGAATACTCTCAGTCAGTGCGCAGAGGTACCGCATTTTCCAGCAAGTATGTCAATACAGCTGATGTTAGGTGACCCTCCATTAAGAGCAGTACAGTGGCGATCGGACTAACGCTCCCGGTGAACGTGTTTTGTAACCGGAACAGGACGTAAGTGTGCAGCTGTCTCCGGGCTAAGCAGAACTGTAGAGATGAGTGAGGACGTCTCCTGGGGGTAACTGGATTAGCGTAAAAAGGCATATGCTGTAGAGCGACAAGGCGTGCTTGACGTGGATGACCGCNGGGGTAACTGGATTAGCGTAAAAAGGCATATGCTGTAGAGCGACAAGGCGTGCTTGACGTGGATGACCGCTCTTTGGGGAAATGTACAGTGGTATGTCTGAGTTGGGCAACGAACGATGCTGTATACCGAATTGCAGACTCATGCATAAAGGCGAGTATGGTTTTGTTGCGCTGCATCTTAGATTGTGGTGCACAAAAGCGGCCTTCCGGAAAAACCAAACGAAAATGAAACTGCTCGTGGGGGAAGTGCCATTAGTCGACTGAAAGAAAGGGACTGTGCCATTGAGGGTTCATTGGAAGTACTGTTTTCTACCCATACTTGCAGAATCTGGTTAGACCCAACTGCCTAGGAGGCAGGTGCGGCTGCTTGGCGAAAATTTGGAAGGCGGCGTTTAGCGCTGAGCACTAACAGTCCGCACCTGACAGTCCGCTCATATAGACAGGAAAAATGTTCCATTGTGATGCTTGTTGTACATGGCACGCCAGCATATGGGGCAAACAGGCTGTGCGTTTGCGGCTACGTCCTTTTCGCCGTGCTCACTCTGTTTTTGCGAGCATGCGACTGTACCACGTAGAAGTAAAACCGCCATAAGCATATGGGAACGCCTGCAGCGGTGCGGGCGTTACCTGCAAGGCCCGACGACGTTCGGCACAATGTTATTGAAGGGAATAGCCACTGACAGTATGCCAGCAGGCGTCGACAGGTTTCGTGTGGCGAAATNGGCGTCGACAGGTTTCGTGTGGCGAAATACATACTGCCCGGCAGGGTCCTGCAGGCCAGCTGTGACACGGCCTGACGAGGAACAGGGAGTGCGTTTCAAAGGGTTTGCGGCTAAAAGCTGGGGACGGCTGCAACATGCTTCCTACTCTTCTTTTTAATGGGGGATCAGGGGTTTCTCGAATAACCGAAAAATGGCAATGGTGGTAAGGCGTTGGCCACAGTCAGATGCTGACACATGATTGACATGCTAGTCGTTGTCGTGCCTCAGGACGTGCGTTTGGTGTTCACGTCACATGCGCTCTGCGGATCAAACACGGTATTTCTGAGCATCAGAATCATCGCTCCTTCTTGCTTTACGCCGAACGTGTTTAGCAGGATATGCTGGTTTTCGTCTCTGCTTGCTATCTGCATGCTTACTGTCATTGCACATTGCATAGTACAGTCTTTAGCTAACTGCGTAACATGCATGCATCCGGGAGTAGGTCATAATTTCCCGATACGGGCAGGGCAAGCACTGAGGTGGTTGCAGGACTCCAATCCAGGCCCAGACACCGCAGAGTAGAACTGGGTTCAGGGTTTTTTTTCGTCACTGCTGAGGTCAAGTAATCCTACAGCGAGTAGTTAGAAATAGTTACACCTACTTGAGGGGGGAGTGCGATGCAATTATAGACAGCAGCATAAATTGTTGGCATTTCTGGCAAAATTCCTTGTCTTGACAAAGGCTGTGCGTATGCGATTAGTGGCCGGCCGCGAACCCCATGCTTTTGTAATCTTTAGTGGCTGTGTTGCGGTAGGCTGCGGCTAAATCCATGCATTGGATCATCCTGTGCGCGCGGNCCTGTGCGCGCGGAGCCGTATGGCGCAATCACGCACGTTAACAGCGGGTGTACGTGCCTGCTGAATAATGTAGAATTCGCTGGTGTTAAAGCTTCCTGTGAAGCTCTTCCCGGCTAAGGAAAGTCTTGCGCATGCCTTAGCTGGTGCGTTTGCCGCAACCGCACATTTGCTTCCCCAGATCCAACCCACGTGCACGGTTGGGCTGTTTGAATGGGATGACATCGTTTTTCGATAGAAAAGGTAGTAGTATCCGGCAAGCGTACATTTGCGGAAGCATATGGTTGGTTGTATTGGTTACACAGCTACGGCGGCATTTCGTAGTTTGAGCGCAGTCAAACCGGTGGGATTTGTCTTGACGTACATAAATTATAGAGAAAAGCGTCTTGGCGATGCAGCGAGTGTGTCATTGTTGCAGGAAGTAGTGTGATAGGCTTTTTCTGCCCCCTGCGTACACTAATTGAGTTGGGCTGGTAAATATATGCGAATAACTGATGGCAGTGGTCGGGAATCCCAGAGAGTGGGTGTGATGTTTTATTGGCTTGCGTACGATTCGGTTGAAAACAGTGAATCGGGACCCCCTTTAAAATGTGCGAATTCGTTGTCTGCAGGACAGTCGTGGTGATACGACAGTGAGGATGGCGCCAGGCTACCCAGCCGGCGACGAAGTAATCGACCTTTTTAAGCAGGCGGTGAGGCTTTGTTGGTTTAGTCACCGAAAGGATCTGGGAGAATGTCAAGATTGCACTTAACTGAATCGTAGTGTGCCTTTTTTCCCTGTGTTCAAAATCCCGCATGTCCTGCGTTGCAGCGTGCACGTGCACGACGTCGCGCAGGGTGTAAGCTTGTTCGCAGTTTACACTGAAGCGTGATTTGGGCAAGCACGCTNCGACGTCGCGCAGGGTGTAAGCTTGTTCGCAGTTTACACTGAAGCGTGATTTGGGCAAGCACGCTTAGCAGTGGTTTGTCATTTTTTTCGTATTAATATGCGCTAGGGCCCACCAACCCAACGCCCGCAGGAAGTACGTCTGGTGAAACTGGCTCTGCAAACCTTTGTGCTCAACCTGCATCTTTCAGCGCCGTTCAGTGCGCAGGAGATATGCATGGGCCAGTCTGGTTTGCGCTTCTAAATCGAATTTTGCAGAGAGTAGGTGAAAATCATCTTGTAGATTTGTGGCCTAGTTTTCTAGAGACAAGTGGTGCTTGTAAACTGCATTTGCCGCCAGACCACACGGCGCGTTTTAACCGTACAGCATGTGCGTTTGCTTCGGCGGGAAGTGCGTTCACAGGGAGGAGTGGGGAAGTAGCTACCTTAGCAACTTTATTTGAATACAGCTGCAGTGCGTGCTGGTTTACCAGCATACGTTATCGAGTTAGGAGACACCGCAGTCTGCAGCTCATTTTAAGGAGTAGCACACCATGTTTGGCGGCACGATCTCCCACTTTTTCCGGCTGGCGTTGCCAGATGACGTCCGATGTTGCGTGTATGGTAGGAAGTGTACCGAGTTCCCATGTCGTTAGATTTTGAATGCCATAGGGAGTGCGCTCCAATCCAATACGCACTTACGCGTTGTTCGGTTGGAAACTGTGTACGATGGTGATGTGAAAGATGCTACCTGGAAGGACGACCCGTATGCGACAACATGCTGTTCGTGTTAATCCACCATTATCTTGGCTTTAGTACATAATATATCTAATGCAGCTTGATATATAGTTACAAACGTTTGAAGGCGAATATCCAACTCTGCGCCATACCGCATTGCCCATTGCCTTTTTCAAGGTGTGTTAAAGGCTGATATATATAACCTTGTCGTCATATATATAATCTTGTCGGATCACATCTTTTTTAACGTTTCGTGCGGGACGCTTTAGTGCGGAGCGATTTTGTACTGTAGTGCAAGCTTCTCACCGTTCATATCATTTCTTGAACGCCAGCAGGTTGGTAGAGAATGTGGGGTGAGATTTCTTCGCTTCGCGTTTACGAAGCACGTGCTGATGGGTAGGGGCGGCTGCGCCGGACAACTGTGCAGACGGTGCGCTGGTTACTGAACAGCAGTACTTGGTGTAAGCGTTCACTGGTTGATGAACATCCACATTTGTTACCATCTGCCCTTTTGTGTGCTTGGGGACCAACCACTTCTTTGACTTGTCTGGCGTCAGTTGATGTCAGCGGGCGTAGCCCTCTTCTAGATTTTTCATTCCCAGAAGAGACACAACCTTTAAGCTGGATCAGTTCAAGTTTTGTATGCATTTCGATCGCTTCTGCAGTACGGAGAATGCCTCCTGGTTGAACTTCGCCGAAGGAAGGTTACAACGGAACATTCATAGAGTTGGGATGATTACTGGACCACTTCGCGGTAGATGTTTATGCGGCTCAGGACGTATGCGTCTCTCAGCACCCCATCATTACACCGCAACCGTATTCACATGGATAACTGGCAAGGCAAGCAACAGCAGAGGCATGAATTCATCTGGCTACAGTCACCCATGAGACCATGAGAACAGACATGATACGGCTAGCATGTTTTTGCGATTTTTAGGTGAGCTTAGCTGCACATTTGGTTGGAAATCGGGCACTTCACACACCGAGCATGCGCAACCGCCTACATGAATACCAATTGCTTCGGGCAACACTGCAGTCGGTACGCTGTCTATTCGTCAAGAATAATCTGTGCGGGCGCTGCGCTCACTGTTTTGGAGTGAGGATCGATGCCCAGCAACTCTGTGTCCAAATTCAGCAATGGCGCGCATTCGAAAGGCGTGTTTGTACTGCAATGGTGCAGGCGGTGAGTGGGGAACGGACATGCGAAACGATTTTCTACTGTAGTGCAAGTTGCTCAGCGTTCGTATCGTTTTTTGAACGCCAGCAGGTTGGTAGAGAATGTGGGATGAGATTTCTTCGCTTCGCGTTTGCGAAGCACGTGCTGATGGGTAGAGGCGGCTGCGCCGGACAACTGTGCAGGCGGTGCGCTGGTTACTGAACAGCAGTACTTGGTGTAAGCGTTCACTGGTTGATGAACATCTAAATTTTTTACAATCTACCCTTTTGTGTGCTTGGGGACCAACCATTTCTTTGACGTTTCTGGCATCAGGTGATGTCAGCGGGCCTAGCTTCTAGATTTTCCTTTTGCTCGCGCAGTTCGAAGATTGCATCCTTTTGCTGACGGTGTCGGACCTGTTGTCAGAGCATAGTGTTCCTTTGTGGGCAAAACGTGTTTTCTGTTGGTTCAGGGAGTACGTTCTAAGCGTCCTTCTTGTCACGGCCAAAATTTGCGTTGTTGCGGGGCGCCGAATAACTTCAGTAAGTTGGAGCAAATTGCAGGGCCTTTTCCACTCATTCTCGTTAGTAAGCGGTTTGCGGATTTGGGGGACACCTAAGAGCCTAATAATCATCTTTCCTCTGTCGGCGTCGAATTCATTTTCTAACACCAATTCATAGATGGTGTGGTGTGGGGTGCTATCTTCATCTGCATGGTCCATGCACGTCCAGTGTTTCCTTGCACCCACTTCACTGGCCTAGCGGGTGAGTCGGTTAGCCATTTTGTCAGCTTAGCGTGGCTTTGATAGACATGCACAGTTTAGACTCAGTTTTGAACTGTAGCTTCATCATGTGTGCAAAGTTCCACCGGTTCAGCTTGCTTGCGCTCTTGGCCCAGCAACCCAGTTGGTGATATAGTTTGTTATTTTGAGGCGTTCAGTGCATATTCACCTGGCGTATCGAAGCATGTGCGCTACCATTGAGCCACACTGTGTAGAATGTTCAGCATGCGTTCACATCTGACGAAGGTGCTTGAGCNGCGCTACCATTGAGCCACACTGTGTAGAATGTTCAGCATGCGTTCACATCTGACGAAGGTGCTTGAGCCCGTCGCCGCTATGAGCACTCGTTTGGCTTTTTGCGACAGTAGTGCAGTTTATGGTGAAACACATCTTTTGTTGCATTCCCTATCTACTCGGTAGTCTGGTCCTTGGTTCCTTAGGACATTAACTGTGGGGCTCGCTGAGGCAAAAATACGCGCCAGGCCTGCTAGCATGTGGCATGGGGGTTGCGTGAAACCAGTGAAGATTTGATCACTCTAGGAAGATCTCATCAATATATTCTCAGCTTATGACGTTTTTGACGGGCAGTATAACGGCGATGGGCTGCGTGGTTGTTTCTTTATAGGCAGTGCGTGTGCTGTAGTTCGTCACACGTGCACCGTTCAGCATTGCATATCTCTCCAGGCTTGTAGGTGTATAGTTTATCCCAGATAAAAGTGCCGCAGCGTCTTTATGATTGCACTAGAAGTGGCATAGCAGCTGGACATGCACCTGCCGAGCGAATGCAGGTGGTGGGTTTCCGGTCCTGTTTAACCTGATAGAGCGCTCCAACCCGAACTGCAAGTACGCATTGATGAGCGTTTTGCTCATTATTTCACTGCAGCTACATTTCATTGGAATAGAATGTGAGCTACCACCAATACTTCGAGCGACTCAAGCAGGGCCGTTGTTTTCTTCCAATGCTCTTCTTAGTGGAACATCCGATTTCCTGCATGGAATGGCATCTTACGATGTAATGAATTGCTTGCTGCCATTTATCCCGCTGTCTCAACCATACTCGAAACTGATGTCCTGGACTTTTTGGTTGTGATTTTCACGTTGGATACATATTGTGGCTTACACTTAGCGACGTGTGAATGCCTTTCAA
>NW_024015149.1:0-7641 GCF_000499745.2 Eimeria mitis | reverse complement strand
AAAGAAGTGCGAACAGCAACAGGGGAGTCAGCGAGTTTGTTGAAGGCAATAGAAGTGGCTTTACTACAGATGCACACTTGCGAGAGTTTAGGTACGCACCATATTTAGGCAGTAAGCAGCAGGTGTGGATAGAATGCATGCATAAAAGCATGCAAAAATATATATACATTAACTATGTGTAGGTAGCGAAGTAGGCTGATAGTTGAGCTGGAGCGAGGATAAATAGGGGGTGGAGGATGATTGATCTTGTATTTTGGAAGGGGTACGTAGAGGGCTTCTCTAGAAACAGCATCAGGGGGAGGTGGCGGGTAGAATGTGTAGGGAGTTGGCGTTTGAGGGTGACAGTCTAGGGTTCGATGTTAAGGGTTCGGGAAGTAGATGGTGAACGGACTGGAGATTGCAACTTAAGGTTTGGTCAGGTAGTTTACAAAGATATCTGTCTGCTTCGCTGTCTCGGGTCTGGGGAGATACCTGTCCGCTTCACTATATAGGGAGTTTGTGGCTTTAGCTGATGAGTCCGGTTTGCCTTGTAGCAGTGAAGTGGTGAAGACACAGGGCAGAAGAGGGAATGCTGGACTATACAAGTCGCAATATCAGCTGCTTTTGTTTGGCTGTGAGAAACTCCTCTACGGCAGGCCAGCTAAGAGGAGTTTGGGGCATTAGGGATAATGGAGTCCTGGGAACGTGATCCCACTATCGTCGATGGATGCACTAAGCAATGAGCGCATCTCAGTGTCTCGTGCCATCAAGGACAACAGAAACGCAGAGAAATACCCAAACTGTGGGACCTAGTAGGGATCCAGGTTCTCTCACACGATGGGGTGTTGTGAATCCATAAAAATTGACGTACTGCGTATAGCGCTTGCTCTCTGGCCTTAATCAAGCGCAGAAGCTAGCTGTAATGCAGGTAGAGAGTTAAAGCAAGAGTTTCCCTAATTGAGCTGACCACCTTAACCTATCCCCAGACCCACTGGGAGTTGAGATGAGGGCCTGGGTGTTGCGGGGAGGAGGCAGCCTGAAGCGGAGTTGCAGCGCACCTCCCTGCGGCTGGTAGTGCAAGCCAGCCTCACGCCTGCACACAAGAAAGCTTCAGAGAAGGTTTCTTTGTTGCATGTTTTACCTCTGAATGTACTTATAGAACGTTTGCATGCGGTTACACACAACGTACAAAGGCCAAGTGAAGGCTACTGCGCTCACTCATGCTACATCTGCCTCTCTATCGGTGAAAAGCAAGCCCTCTTGCGCCGATTGCCATGTTCAATGTTGTAGGGCTGCACCATGTCTCCTGCTGCTCGCGCTGCCGGTCCCCTTTTGGATGCTACTTGCCGTGCAGTACATCCTCCAACCCTCCACCGCGGCAACCAACTGCTGCTGCTGTGCCGGTACAAGGGCATCGTGCTCCTCTGGTGCTGGATATGGTTTGCTGTTGCTTGAGCGGCTGTTCCTGGTGCTTCTGCTGCTCGAGCAGCGGCTCCGGGTGCTGCTGCGGCTGCTGCTGACCTCGCTGTTGCTGCTCCTGATGATGGTAAGATAAAGAAATAGTTAGAGGGGCAGCATATATCTTCAATATAGAATCGTTTCTATAGATGAAGGCATTTAGCGCATCAGTTGCCGCATCTGACTCGAACGGGCTCAACCATCCCCGCCGGTGCCTGGCCACCCTCTGGACAACCTGAGTCGCTAGAGCAATCAGTGTGGACGTAGAGCACGTGGAAAGGAACTGTAAAACAAAACGAATAACCGAGCCGTCAGAGTGAAACTGCAGGGTCCGGACCTCCTACGGAGGAAGAGATGCAGGCGTTTGCAAATGGGCGAAGGATTAGCTGCTTTCAGCGCCAATCGCACTCTCTTCGTGGCGTTGAGAGGTTGCGTCACAGAAGGCAATAGTCGAGAAGCTGCCATAGCTCAATAGCGGCATTCGATTTCCACCGTTCCGAGGGACGGGCTTCTGACGGACGGCGATGCCGTCCCAACCCGCTCCTCAGTTCTTGGCTAGCCTTGGTGACGCCGCTTCTGGCGCTTCAACTGTGTTGTGGAATGCTAAGGCCGCTGTTGTGCGGATGGGGCTCCGGGTACCTTTTCGTTTGTTGTCTGAACCGGGCCTCCCCTCCCGCCGCCGCTTCTCGCAGGCGGCTGGGGCTCCCGGTAAAGCCCCAGATGTGGTGCTCAGCCCCAGCAGATGAGACCACAATTTGTCTGATGTTTCCCTTCCAAAGCTCGCAGCGTAGGTGGGAGAAAGGAAAAATTGTGAGGCAAGGTGGTTAGCTGTCAGGGAGACGGCGGATAGGCTGGCCACGGGGGGTTACGTAAGTGCTCAACAATCGTCTATAGTGTTAATGCACGCATATATATAGCTCGCTTGTACATGAATGCGGAGTTCCATTGCAGCATGAGTTGCAGCAAGGTAAGTTGCACCTCGTATAAGGCCACCTCCTTTTCTCCGGCTCCAGGCACTTGGGACCGCTTGGTTTAGGGTGGCTTACAACTAGAAAGGCAGATATATGCGATTTGCAAACTTCTATACTAAAGTAGTCCAACTCTATTTCAGTTCATAGCTGCCCTCAGACAAGACCGAAGGCCGTCCTTCCAATACCGGGAAATTGGATATTTCTCCATAGTTTCGTACTCCGGTAAGGCGGTAACATTGGAAACAAGTTATAGGGACATTTGTCATGCCAAATAAAGCAGATGCCAGTGGCAGCTGTAGAGATTTGGGTGAACTTTGAAGAAGAATGTAGAACACGAGAGAGGCAACGAACTCCTCCACCGCCGAAGGGCAGGTAATGGATGATTTCCAATATACGAGAGACAGAAAGGACAAAGTACTGGTAAGAATTTCGGGAAAATATCTAAAGGTTCTTCCGTCTATGGTTCTTATTAAAAAGAGACCTCCGTCATTGATTAGTGCTACACGCCAGGCCGCCTAGCTGTGGGGGTGGGCTTCGCTGCTCTCACCTCCCGCGGCAGAGCATACTGTGCTACCAGGTGTAGTGGTAACTACGGTCCCTCTCAGTTAGCCGGGAACTGTGCCATGTTGCAATAGAACAAACCCCAAAAGCAGATGAGCTCGCCTGCAGCCCCCATATGTCTTGGGAACAGCGGCCCACGTGCCCCAGTCTGGTACTGAGAGGAGCCAGCATGTCATGGGTTGCAACCCACCGTGCGGCAGCTGACACTGCAAGGCAACCAAAACTGCAAGCGAAGCTAGACTTTGCTTACATGAAGACTGTATACAATTGTTAAGCACTTGTAGTCCAGTAGGGTAGAGTAGCCAGTTTACGCCGAAGCAGACGTAGATACACGAACTTCAGATACACCATGCTGCAGCACCTGTCCATGGGCCTTGTGCCGCTGTACAGAGGTCACTTGGAGACTGGTACGGTGGCTACATGTTTTTTGGGGAGCCTAATAAGTTATTCGACTATGCAGCAACTAACGAGGGCCCCGCACGAAGATCGAGGACTAGTTACATAACACGGCCTGCTCCGCTTCTGCTCGAAACTCGCTGGCCTGGAATAGCGAGTGTTAAGTGGCGCGTTGGAAGGTAGACGCTTATTGGCTTGCATAGAGAGAGAAACAACAACGAGCAGCAATTAAGCCTTACCTGCTCTCGGCTGCTCTTGTTCACTCGTCGTCCCCGGAGCGGCTTCACGAGGTGTACGCACAGCTGGCGTGGGGCTGGATTTAAAGGTTATTTAAGCTAAAACAAATTGCGAAATAATTGAAAGAAATGCTTCAGAAAGGACTAGTGAGCTGTAGAGCCACATCGAGGTGGAGGAGTCAGTGTCCCGCTTACATCGAGGAGGCGGTCTATAGTGTACAAGCACTACATTGAACCTCAAATGAGACCTCTAGAGTTTTACGCTAAAGATATAGTATAAATAACATCTTGTTAGAGATAAACTAAGTTAATTTATACAGGAAATAGGGCCTAAGAGCTTATAGTAAACCATAGCCTCACTGGGTATGGGGCTGGCTGTGAGGCTGACACTGCGCCCGAGGCACTGACCCGTACGGGGTCACGGGTATGGTAGAAGAATTACTATTCTTCTTCTTCTATGGGGAAGTGAGTCTGATAGGAGTAGTATACTGTTATTTTGTAGTTTGGGTTAGTTAAGGAAAATTACATTGATTGAAATAGTTTAGTTGTTGAGTGTGCGGCTTGAAGGTAGTAAGTAGGTATAGGACAGTACAGTAGTAACAGGAGAGTGAGCTGCTCACTACACGCTCTGCAGCCACAGAAGCGGTAAGCAGCCGATCTTGTACCTAAATGTTCTTTTTTTCGCATTTTCTCCAGCGATTTAATTAAATTTACGAAATGTATTTTATTCAAAACGGGGAAGAAGAAGACTAATCCCTCCACTCTCTGCGTGGGGGCACCTCCCGACGGCAGCCGCAGTACATGCGGCTGTAGATGTTCCTGGCGGTGCTTTTTGAACCTATTTACCTCAATTCAAGACGAAATGTCTTTGTTTTTCTAATGCATAGAGGTATATTTCGCTGAAAGCCATCAAATTAGATGCAGCAGGCCACGCGAGGCCTTGCAAGGGAGCGCCCGCCCGCCGCAGCACTTCAGTTTCTCTTCTCCTCCTCTTCTCTTCCTCTCCGGTTTCTCTCGACATCCCGCCACATAGCCTCTCACCTTAAGGCGGCTCCTCCGCTCTGACGCGCCCCAAGCTGCTGCGCTTTAGTCTGCTACTGGGCCCTATCGACGCAAGCAAGCGAGCCTTCCAGCAGCGTGAGCAGCAGCAGCAGTAGTAGCAGCGACAGCAGGAACGTGGGCAACGGGAGCAGCAGTAACAGCAGTAGGAGCAATAGCAGCAGCAACAACAGCCACACAGCGAAGGAGCAGCTGCAGCAGCTGCAACAAGAGTAGCAGCGTTATCCGTGTTGTTGTTGGTGCTATTAAGCTCAGCAGCGGCATCTGAACTGCAGGCAGCGCGCCGGCAGCCGAGGGAGGAGGCAGCAGTTCAACACCTTCTGTTGTGTTGCGTATGTGGGTTCGTTCCTATGGGGGTCCCGTCTGCGGGAATATCTGAAGGGTATTCCTTTTTGTGGCTGTTGGCGCGGCGTTCTCTCGCGGCTGCCTCCAGTATATGAGCAGCTGTGAGCCTATTGGATATACTGCAGCAGCAGTAGCAGCAGCAGCAGCAGCAAACGCATGCAGATGGCTGCTTTTCTCTTTTCTTCCGGGGCTCGTCGTTCCCCCCATCAAGGACGTCCAGGGTGGGAGGGGAAGCGTCTGCTGCACGGTGTAGCGTTGGTTGTAGTTTGTCTTTTTCTGGTTGCTGCTCTCGCGGCTTCTGATGTGTCTGTACACCCCAACGCATTTGCTGAGGCGGTCGATGCCGCACCCAAAGCACAGCCGCGGCCAGGGGTGCTGCGCCGTCTGGGGCGTCGCGTCAAAGGTGCGTTCTGCTGCATGCAAGCAGCGTGAGCTGCTGCAGTTGCTGCAGCTGCTGCAGTTGCTGCAGCTGCTGCAGTTGCTGCAGCTGCTGCAGTTGCTGCAGCTGCTGCAGTTGCTGCAGCCGCTGCAGTTGCTGCAGCTGCTGCAGCAGTCGATGCTTGCGCTGCAGCATATCCAGTTGCTGCAGAAACAGCAGCGGCTCCAGTTGCTGCATAAGCTTGACCAGCTTATGATATGCATGTTTATTGTGCATATTTCATTTGTTTCTCTTTCATATAGTTTGTTTTTATTTGTTTCTGATATATTTCTTTTTCTTTTTTTGCATCTTTATATGTTTCTGCGTATTTGTTTGTTTTTCAGATTTCTTTTCAAGGAAGAGCGACAAGCCGCCTGCAGCAGTTTCTTCTTCTCCGGCTGTAGCTACACCTCGTCCGCCCCCATCACCTCCGCATGCGCAGCTGGCTGCTACAGCCACTCCAGATTTGCGAGCAGTGCGAGCAGATACCCCACCAGCTGAGCCGAACCATACAGGGGTGAGGGGCCGTGCAGCACCAGCAGACCCAGCGAAAGCTGTATGGCATTCTTTGGGTTTGCCACATTTCAGAAGTGGAAAAGTTCAAGATGTATTAGAATACTGGCATGTAGAAGCAATAGGAAATTTACTAGATTCTTTTCATTTGCAAGAGTTACTGCGTAGCTATCTTACAGTGCTAGACTGGGCGGGTCAGCTATTTACCCCTGATCTATCCGAAGCTCTTCGTAGTTATACAAATGATATTATTTCAACTGTATTAGATGTAGATGTATGCAGTAAACGTTTATTATATTTAAGTGGTATTCCTATTGTTGCTGGGAGAGGATCACATGGTCTTGATATAGAAGGACGCAAGACGAAAGCTGTACATACACTCGGAGTTTATTATGTATTAAGGGGTCGCTTGCTGCAGCTAGCTGCGCTGCTGCGGGAAAGCAGCAAATTCTTTTGCAAGGAGCTGACAAAGCGGCACAATTTCACGGCTCAGATGGCCAAGGTATTGATGCCATTCTCTCGTCTTGCTCGGTATTCTCTTGACTCACTAGAATATCTACTAGAATACTATAAGGAGCTCAGTGCTGCGATCATCGGTGCTGTTGTCTATCCCCTCCTCGTCACCCGTACATACAGCCGTCTGCATAGAAGTCTACAGACGGCTGGCCAGTTCTTCGCTGCATGCGTGCATGCACACAAAATNACAGCCGTCTGCATAGAAGTCTACAGACGGCTGGCCAGTTCTTCGCTGCATGCGTGCATGCACACAAAATTGGGGTCAGTCTGCAGCATGAAATAGCAGAGATACGAGGACTTGCAGGCGCAGCAGCGCCTACATAAGCCAAACCTTCATTTCACCTGCTATCAACACAATACCAATAACAACTGCTTCTTTTCTTAATAAAACTTTCTGCGTTGCAAACGACAAGTATATAAGCAGATACATAGATAGAGAATCAGAGAAAGAAAGAGAGAGGGACAGAGAGATAGAGACAGAAAGAGACAGCGAGACAGAGACAGAAGAAGAGACAAGTGCAGGCAGAGGCACAGGCAGAGACAGAAACTGAGATATAGACAGAGACAGAAAAACAAAGAAGAGATATAAAAGTCGGCTTGAAACACTACCAAAGTAGGTGTACGTACACCTGAAGTTGTGTAGAGTTCTACATACACCGTAGCCGAACTCCATAGCCACCAGACGGAGAAAACAATGAAAACACAGAGACAGAGTCAAAGCAGTCTAATTGGGGTATTTCTCTTGTTTTATATTGTATTATGTTTGGCCTGAAAGGAGAAGAAACACTGCATGCATGCAGACGAGCTGAAGAAATTTTATTTTTTTTTGTGCAAAGAAACAATTTGTTAAACTATTTATATAAACCGCCGAATGCAGTCCACTCGACCGTCCATTGCCTTTCTATTTTATATATTATTATATTCTTCATTCTTTTGTATATTTAAATTTCGTTTGTGTTTTACTATTATGCGCCTTTTCTTTTGTATATATTTTGTCTGCATACGTGCCGCCACCAACCCCTATTAGTTACTGCCGGTGTGCTAGACCCTGAACTTATGCTTCCCCTCTTTCTCTGCTCCATATAGCTCTGCTGTAGTTGCTGTTGCTGCAGTTGTTGTTGCTGCTCCTGCTGCTGCTGGGGGTCTAGGTGTGTCGGTGCCTGTTGCTACTGCTGCTGCTGTTGTGCGA
>NW_024015148.1:0-7705 GCF_000499745.2 Eimeria mitis | reverse complement strand
TATTCTCTTCGGATGCAAGAATAAACAGGGGCGATTAGCATTGAGAATTCCTGCAACTAAATTTTCATAGGTTTTAGCAGGTGAGCCTGCAGCTCGCCGACACGACAACCTTTACATATGGTCTGAGAATGTGAGAAGCTTTTTTGAGTGTGGGAACAACTAGCGCGCTATATTCATGCGCGTAGAATGCATCCCCCGCGAGAGTCACCTTCTGACTTGCGGCCATGGTGACCGCGGACCTATAAAAAAGCCTCAATTGGCATAATATACGATGCTGTAGCTCTACGAATGATGCAGCTGCCTACCGAGAAGGGCAATCTGCCTCTAAACTCCTCGGATGCAAGAATAAACAGGAACGACCACCATAAAAAATTAGCATTGAGAACTCCTCCAACTAAATTTTCAAAGCTTTTAGCAACTGGCCCATGCTTTAGCTCTCTGTATGATGCACCAGCATGCCGAGAATTGACGATCCCCCCACTTCTTGACCCTGCGCAAGCGCACTGATCGCTCCTTGCAGCTGCGTCAAAGCCTACTTAGGCAGCAAACAATGGCACCGTTCTCATAGCGGAATACTTATCACATCTGCTGGCCAGAATGTTCCCATGCCCCTACTTAGACGGGCTTCTCCCCATGGCGTGCATAGGCTTTGCCAAGCATGCATTATACGTATCGTATGACTGCAAAAATCTCTCGTAGCGCTCCTAGTCAGTGTCCAGTACTCTGCTCTCGTGACGAAGCAAAATTTCCATGCAGAAAGTCGCAGCATCAGAGATTCGACGAAGAAATCGTACTGACGAGCAAAAACGCCGTACAAGGGGACCAGTTTCTTCCCTCTGCTTGGCTATCGCTTTAGATATATCGTCGAGTCGAGTCTGACAACGCACTGTTCGACGGCTCCTACACTGTCTCAATTTAGACAACAGCAACATTATGCCCTGGCCCCTACTGAAGGCACTACCAATTCGCGCTGCCGAAATCACCACCAGCAATGGATCGAGTCTTGCAAGCGATCTTCCACGGACTGCATGTGCCTGTATACGCGGACAGCACACGAGCCCTTCCAGAGCATCCACGCTGCCGCTCACCATCTGCGCAGTGAGACTAGCGCAATGCCGCCAACTGGCGTGTTCAACTGCGCGTTCAGATGTTCCATATGTATTGCCGTACCTGCCTCTCCTGCAGCGGACTGCAGATGGCCGAGACAAACCAGCCATGACATCCGTCGTCCGCAGAATCGTTTATTCACACAAAAATTGGTCAAATAGGTCACTTAAAGAATCAATTCACAGCCACAAAGCAAGTGCACAGTGCAAGGGAGCACCCAGCAGTTGCATGGCGACATGCACGGAGGACCTGTCAAAAGGTATCAACGTCCGACGAATAAGGAGAAAAACCAGATGTAACAAGTCATTTGTCAGGTAAGCATCTGAGTAAAAGTTACAATCCGATGCAAAAGGAAAGAACTCCCAAAATTATCGCACTCCAAAAATAGCACAGCACACATTAGCGGAAGCCGCAAATCATGCTGCGACCACCCCAGGCAGGCCTAAGGAACGAGCCAAATCACTGTCCCACGGCGTACTTCGGTGGTACGATTGGTCTCAAACGCTCATCATTCGCATGCAACTGCTTGCTCCTGTGCATTGAGTCGTCCCCCAAAGTACGCGGCTCGGAAGTGGAATTTCAACTTGCTTTCTGATCGCAAAGTAGCTTTCTACTAGGCAGGCCCAAGTGCAATCCTGTAAAATCTGCAACTATGAGCAGTGCAAAAGTCTGAATAACGCAAATAAGCAGATGCATCCGAGTGTGGCGATCAACAGGCCTGTCTGCATGCTCCCTAGCTCGAGTTGACTTACTAACGCAGGTACACTACCGTCTTGTATGGTTCTTCGTTTCCTAATGACCGGCTCCTGCCCCAGTTAATATTCCTTCTTATACTCTGTTGCACCCTGTAAAAATTTCAACGAACGGCGAAAACCAAGGCAATCGTGGCATGCATGGCTTGGAACGATTTTCCGCTGTTCCAGAATACATCGATTCAGTGCTTTGCCAGGGCAAAGCACCGAATTGATGTATTATCAGCGTCATCTCACAGCCATAGTCAACGCGAATGCGGCAGCCTTCTTCCCGCATTAATCGTGCAATAGTGTATCCTTTGGCGTTTTTTTTGTACTGATGGCAGCGGTAGCTGTCAAATGTACTCCACGACAAAGCGAAAAAGTGCAAACCAAAAGAAAAGCACCAGTAACTACGTCAGTCATGATCTCCTTCACACCTGGCGACACGAAAAGGAAAAGAATTGATGCAATTCATGGCAACGTTTGCTGAACAAATAAGAGAGAAAATGATTTCAGGCACGGACTATACAGAATTGATCCTCGAAAAGACATAGGTCCAGTAAAGTGTGATCAACTCAACACCACCAGCAAGAGGAACGAAGGCGATGTCCCTGCATGTGGAGCCAAACGTAAGTCTAGTGGAACCGTTGCGTCATATCGTTCAACATACCAGCTGCAGCGCCAATACAATGTGTTGGTTTCTGCGGACAGTATCAACTTTGTAGTTTTTTCTGATGACCCCCTTACCAGCATATCCGCATGCCGCGGGCTCCCAAGGGCGCCCTCAAACGCAGCCACGCCGGTAGGGGCTGGCGATGCCGCCGCGTGTAACGCTTTCGCCAGGCGGCATTCCTGTCGAACTGTAAAGGCGGACTATGTTCTAGACCACGCCGCAGTTCGGCTATGAAACGGAACATCGGCTAGCAGACGATCTGGGGGTAGTCAACGCAGAGAACCAACAGGGGGCCGCGAACGATTGGTCTCAACCCCTATTCCTGGCATTAGCAAGCCTTCTAGTCTAACAACTAGCTGCATTAAGCACACGAAGTGCAAGCAGAACCCGCATGATCATTTGGCGACAGGCCTAAGGCTAGACATACTGTGCTAAAATGGAATGCCCATTATGCATGGACTGCTTTATGCGTAACCACAGCATAGTTAGATGCATTCTAGCTAAACAATAGCACGACGTTTTGTTGCTAGGTGGCCTGAACTTTAATCTCTGCTCATCACCGTTTTTAAATATACACGTTCCGTATCAAAGTCCTAGCGCACTAGCTGGACTCGAAGCTTACCATCAATCATCGTTCAATGCTCAGTGATGCAGCAAGTCCCAGCGTTGGATACACCTAAGTGCGAAACCAGCTGTGACATACAAATATTCCAATCTCAACAGCTTTCTGACGGAACGCCGCCAGGCGTGTTTTTGAAAAATGTGCACCCCGAAGCCGCGATGTATTGGCTGTCAGTTACAGAAAGCCGTGAATAGACTAATTATGTAGGTTGCAGAGAAGACAGACGGGTTTGCTTTTAAAGTGCAAGGTGCCTTGCTAATTCATTGCACAGGAAGCGTGCAACGCGGTCGCGAATGCAGCTCAACGCACGAGAGCGCTAACTATTCTCTGTTTCCATTCGAAAATGCGAGTAAATACATCCGGAAAGAAACTATGTACGCGCTTGCATTCGCTGCAAGCCACCGTATGCATTGACGCTCTAGGACTGCGGGACATAAGAGCTTCCGTGACTCGTCCTCCTCGTGGTGGGCTTGACCTAGGGCAGCCCGCTAGAAGACATAGACACCACCTAGCGATTTTCGAGCAGGCCAAGCAGATGCACACGCGGCTAAAGAATCATGATGTCCAATCTCGGAAGGCGACGCTCGAAGCGCTTATACCGCTGCTGTGAGCCACCCACGCACCTCCTTGAAGGGCGCATACGGTGTATAACTTTGTTCGCACATTTCGATGCTTGAGGTGGTAGCATGTGGTCAAACGTATATCCTCAGAAACATCTAGAAAACGTGGTTTAGGGATCATTTCAAAGGCAGTTCCTATCAGCTGGCCGATACTTTTGTAGGCGGATTTATCTAGCCGCATGCAGCCTGGGCAGCGTGAGTCAGCTCATATAGTTTGGCTTTAGTATCCAGAGACAGTTTGGCGGTAATGGGGTTGGTTGGCAGCAGATATGCTGCACGTGCGACGAGGCAATATTCTATTTGAGCCAGAACACGAGATACCAGACTTGACGCTTTCTAAGGACAATATATATACCCGGAGCAATGCGTGCATTTTCCTGATGAGCTGATAGGTAAAACCGTTAAAAGACGAAAGCCAAACCCACAGGAAGCACGCACATACACTGCATGTTTGAAGAGCTGATCAGTTCATTGAATGTAGATGTCACATTGCAAATGCGTACTTCCTACAAAGCAAATTATCCAGTCGATGTCACATGTCATACAGGTCCATGTAGAAGATCAATCGCCCTTGCAAGTACTTAGGTGTTGTATACGCTCAATGTGGGTCCCAGTTCAAAATAAGTGGCGTCAAAAGCCATGAGTGCGAGCCCTTTCCCAGCACCCATAACGTCAATCGATGTCAATTGATGGAAAAGGTCATTTTGACTGGCCAGTTAACAAAAGTGACAACACGACGCGTACAGTGTTTGCCTCAGAGTGCAGGATTCAGGATAGAAAGCCCTTACTGAAACTAAAGCGACAAGACGAAGCTATAGAATAGTCGTTGCCTTACCTTTGCGGACATTTTTAAGCGCGTGTCCTTGTTGACCATAAACCAGCGAAGACAAAACCGTCCAATTGTCGATTGCAGATTCAAAGAATCCTGCATCACGGGCTTAATTTTATGTCACCAGATGGCGTTATAAGGGTCGCGCACTCTCTGCAACAGGAATATACTGCTCATCGCATCTGACGCTGTCGAATCCGGAAGGCAGTAATCCCTAGCAGAGGCTGAGCATGGCGGCACACAACTAGAAATCAAAACTGCGAGGGAACTGCATGCAACATATCCTTCCGCATCCCACATATCTTTCTGTATCCCAGGTAGCAGCCGCCCGTTAGGCGCCATGAAAGAACGAGCAGCACCAGCAGCAGCAATATGCAATACCCCACAACTCCAGAAGACCCTCAGTACAAGGCGGTAAACGACGCAGTGTAAGCGGTGTAACACTTGCGGAACACTGGAGGCGACATATGCCAGCCCCAAACGCCACCAACGGTCAGTTGCACTTCCTTTTGTTGCGTTGCGTAGTCTCTAGCGACAACTCCCATTCCAGATGTTCCTGTTGCGAACCGTACTTGAGCTTTAAACACGTTGCTGTCTGTCTGAGTTGCCCAAGCAATTCTAACGGATGGGCTGTAACTGTAGTCTGCTTACCGTAGGTAATTTTAACAATTTAGCAGAAGTTGACTCTCGAAGCATCTTGAAACAAGCTACGGTTGAGGGGTATACTTTCTCCACTTTCGTGCAGCACTCAACACGAGCTGTTGATTATCACCAATGGAGGGGAGACCATGAATGCCATTTCTCGATTGGCGTTTACAGTACTTTTGCCAAGGAGCCTCCACCATCCATACGTGCCTCCCACCGAAAAGGTTTCTGTGCCATTCAGGGAGCACAATCGAAAATGGCGGAGGGACAAACTCTCTGGATGGAATCCTACTCAACCGCTGGGCGCGTTTTGCAAAGCAAGAACAAAAAAGGCAACAAAAACAAAGGCAATGTCCTTTTTTGCATCAGCACGCTCGTAGTGGCATTGAATACTTACCCTTTAGCTGTGAAGGGGAAATTTGGACGAAGGAATGGAAAACGGCTTGGACGGACATTATAAAATACATCCTCCCGTGAAAGCAACTCTATACGAAAATCACAAGTCACCCCAAAGTTTAGATGGCAAATTGTCATTTTAGAAATGGCAGGTAAATCTTACATAATTAAAAAGGCAGGATCTGGTTGGCATCTTGGCTTTGTATTATCCTTTTTTGGAAAGGCTCCACAGGAGAACTGTTGCAGCTCCTGTGGAGCCCTCTGCAAAAAATGAAATGATGCCACCCTTTTGAAGGATGGTCATTTAGCCCAAATAGATCTCCGAAAAGAAAAGGACATTGAAATCCGGCTCAAGCATTGTACCTGCTATATATCCCCTCAAAATATGCCATCAATGAACAAGGCGCTTATCACCTTGTCTATCCTGTGACAGAGTGCCTTAGTGCGCGTCTGGCAACTTGCGGATGGGGAATCATACACTCACTTTCTGGTGCGGTTCAGATGCCTGAGGCGACTGCCACTCTGGATATCCCGACGGTAAATGGAATAATGTACTTCCTTTCGGTCCCCACATAGAGTTCACGTCTATATCCACTTGCTGCAATTCAGTTCGGCGTCAAAGAGTGAATGCTAGCAAAGGGCAATGGAATGGCATCAACGTCTCACTAAACGCTCACCGACAAAAGCAGTTTAGTAAGCAATGTAACTTGCATCGAAAGCTCCGCAATCACAGGGCATAGTTCAGGAAACATATAAACGGTTCTACAGAAAGCAATATGTGCAACAAGCAGGTCTGTGAATACCAGAATGCTAACCTGCAGGCAAGGGGATAGGATAACAGCCTCGGCTTCTGCGCTGCACAAATGACCTGCCGTGTCGGCGTTAATTTAAAAATCATCTCATAGCTCATTCGGCGGCTCACCAAAAGTCACTCGCAGACCCCAACCGAGATAGCATAAGCTAATAAAGGCAACGATCAGTTTTGTGCTCAAAATCGGCACTAGTTTTTCCTCGCAACCTGGTCCGGACATGACCGATTTTTAATCAACTGGAAGCCCGTATGTTGCTTTAACGCACAGAATATGGTAAGTGTATCAACAAATGAATACGCTAGCTAAGAAGAATCAAAGGCACTGGCAATTTACTGGCGTAGGCTACGTTGTACTCGTGGAAGCTAGAGCCCATGGGAGGCTTTCGAACAAAATTTAAAGCTACTTCCCGGAAACGCATACTAGCTGAAGGAAGCCCCAACAAATTGCCTTCTCCTGTATATAAACTTGTGAACACGTGCGAGAAGCATGCGCCCCTTGCATCTGTAACTATGCGGAATGTCACCGGGGCTTTGAATATAACATTTAACCCAAATAAATCTTCAAGCAAACAACACGCATCTAAAGGCAGGCCCTAAATTAGAACGGCCTTTTTTCCCTTGATACATGCAATAGACAAAGCGTTACTGCTAATCGTATTCTATCTCCTCCTATAACTCTCCACCCTTCCGGCGGCTTTCTTACGCGGTACAGTCCACTGACTTCCTGATACTGTGCAGATGCCATGAGGCAATTGCCACTTCGCATGCACGGGAAATAATAACAGTTATGGATTTCGTTGTTGATTCCGCGTCCAACTAACGTTTCTCCCATTTACCGTTGTTCAGATTAGTGCCAAAGGTAGAATGCTAAAAACGAGCTGTACAAGGGAACCAGAACTCTTATCAAAGGCTCACCAACAGAACCAGCACAGTACGCAATGCGACGTGCGGCTGCACTGTAGCATGCAAAAGTTCGAAAGGGCGCAAAAACCACACAAAAGCACGAAACGGATCCACGGCACGTGAACATTATGATGTTAACTTGCTGACAAAAGGGTAGGATTAAAGGTTAGGCATATGTGCTGCACAAACGACGTGGATGTCGGGGTGAATCCCGGGCTGTTTGTTGCGGCATCGTGCTAGAAACAATTTCTGAACCAGGCCACCATTCAATGTGTATCGGGTGTCAAACCAATCGCCACGCTGAAGCTCCGCCGCTCTGGCCTGAACCTTGTGACTAGCAAAGCAATGGCGTCGGCATAATGCGC
>NW_024015147.1:0-7706 GCF_000499745.2 Eimeria mitis | reverse complement strand
GGCAGACTTTCACCCCTCACCGTTTTGCATTTTTGCTGGTACTGTTGATGCTTTGACTTCAGAAAAACAGCAGAACGCCTCAGCGCTGCAGTGTACGAGCACCTAGGAGGGGCTTCATCGGTATTGCTCTTGCAGCAGGAGCCTCTCTTCCCAGTGTCAGCACTGCATAACGGGCAAGCGCAAATGCCGGATCATGTAAAGTTGCAGTATCATCAAGACATGCTGCGGCGGCAGCAGGAACGGCTGGCCTCCCCCTCCTCTCTATCTGCGCTTCTTCATTTAGGGAACAGCCTTGTAGCAGCAAACCTCAAGCAGGTGCCTTCGGCCTTCTGCTGGGTCAGTCCCTGATGGGCTACCTTGAGCAGCGACTTGCGTTTCCCGCATCCCCAGCAGTAGCCTGACATTGGAGCGCAAGTCGTTAGCTTCTGAGTACACACTGGCAGCGGGATAGATGTCAATGATAATGTAGTTGTAGGAGATGCACAGTCTAATAGGCAAATATGTTTTGCGAGCATCTGCATTGCGTGGTTCTCTTTCTGTAGGCCTTAGAGAGAGAGGTAGAGCTTCACTGGGCAGCGATGACGCCAACGGAAGTCTCGGCAACACTCAAGTAACCCGCGTCACCGCGTTTTCCTGCACGGCCTTGTGCCCCACACCGTATTTCTGTCTGATTTTGGTTTTCCTTGCTCTTCCCCTATCACTTGCACATCCTGTAAAGATGTTATGGATCCCGACGCTCAGTGCGCTGCACTATTCGTCGAAAACTCTGGACTCGTATATAAAATACCCTTCACGTCAAGGGTTTCTCTGTCTGAGTGGTGACCCTCTTGTGGAGCTCTTTCTCCTTGTTGTTTGATTCTCTGCAGTCTTCTAGCAAAGATGAAGCACCGGCCGACCTCCGCGCTGAACAAACTGGGGCTTGCTGTACAGCACAGTCTTCATCTTTATACACCGAACTTGGTAACGCTGCCGAACCTAGTCTGAGTCACTTCGTCACTTGCTGTGCCACTGATTACGGGTTCGCTCATGCTGTCCACAGACATCGCGACGCCTCATCTTCGTGATGTCTCTGGCGTAGCAGCTTGTCTATAACGCTTTGTATAGCTTGTTTTTCACTTTGCATTTTTGATACGCTTCATCTGATGGGTTTTTATCTGCTACACCGCCATGCATCCGTGTGCTTGCCAAGCTTGTGGTGCCGCTTACTGTGTCGGCCGGTGTTAGAGGTCCAGAAGGTGCATCGTTTTCTTTTTTGATCATAGTGAACCAGGTTTGCTGGACTCCCCGGCATTGCTGCTGCTGAGGGTTTGCGCTGGCGCTGCCATTGGTATTGTGCTTGTCCTTCACAGTTGTCAGGCTGCCTGTTGAGCTTTGACATTTTGCTTTACCGTCACCGTTCCCTTCTCTCATCCCTTTCAACTTTCTTGCTCAACAAACAAATCGCATGTAAGATCCATCGACTGCGTTTTTAAGGCAGCTATTGTAGTTGGCGGCTTCAGTGCAGCAGGTTCTGTTTGCTGCTGTTCCCAATAGCATTGTGCTTGATCCGAAGGTGTGCGATGTACGTTGCAGCGCCTCATCATCGCCAGAAACGTCAGGAACGCCGCCAACAGTACCCCCGCCCGTCACCCCGGTTTGTCAGCCAACTCTCTGCTGTATCCGCAACAATGCCGACGGCGGCGGCAAAAACTCCAGCCTTAACAGCGACAGAAGCATATATTGCTTCTCGTCAGCACAATCTCGGACAAATGCAGCACCAAAAAGAGCAGGAACCGTCACTAGGGTCAGAAGCAGAAGCACAAGCACGAAGGCCATTTAGTCTTAATGAGCTGCAACCCGTCGAGCGGCTCCCTCCTGATGCACACCTCCCCCCTCCACTTGCCTTCGATCGTCATACTCGCAAAGATGATATTGAAACGACACACCTGCTCGAACAAGTCGAGATGCCCAAGGATGCACTTGATCGTTTGGTTCCTAGTGATGGACTCTCGGGGAACAGTCGGTGTTTCAAGTCAGCAGACTCACCAGGAGTTTCAGGACTGACGGCAGCGCCACGCAGGTCGACAATTTCTCTGCAATCAAGGGCTGGGGCAGCTGCGGTAGCACTCACTGTTCGCGGCGCAGACATTCCGTGCAGTGTAGGCGTCAGCATAGATCCGTTTCTTGCTGCTGCTTTGCTGCAACACCTGTCCCATATACAGCATTACAAAGATCCGGAGCTGTTGTCTAGGCTACTTGCATCCGTTTCAGCGGCCACTGCGAACTATGGGCAGCAGCGCATGCAGCATCTCTTGGAGCCGGAGAGTGATAGTCGGCTACGTGGCAGCTGCCCTGTCCCTGTAACAGAAAATTCAGCAGGCTTTCCACTTGTAACTTGTGCCGAATCAGTACATCATGTGGCTGAGGCAGCGAACGAAGTGGCTGCAACTACTGTGGTAGCTTCCACTTCGGAAGTATCATTTTCTACGGTTGCGTCGGCAGGAGATCCAGCAGCGTTGACAGCTAATGAGGCTACAGTGAGGAGGCGCCGCGGCACGCCGATAGGCACCCATGAGCTGCACGAGAGCTGGGCAGAATTTGCTTCAGCCGCGATCACTGCAGCAGATGCCTTACTTCCGCGCTGGGGCAAAACCAGAAGAGCCAGCTTTTCAGGACCGGCGCCCGAAGCTTCTCGTAGACATGGCGGCGAAGACAATCGCACAGGGGGGGCAGAACTGCTCAATGAAACTGTATCGTCTAGGGGCAAATCGCAACCTTCCGGATCACACGGAGTCCCATCTGACCAAGACACGATAAGGAGGCTGAAGGAGCAAGGACTGCACAGGGCTTTGCAATTCGTAACTTTACCCTGGAGCACATTCGTGTCTCAATTCAGAAAAGCCATAGACCTTGGCACATCCAGAGAGAGGCCCCACACTCGCAACCGGCTCGCTCGAAAGAGACGCCGTACGGTAAACGGATTTGTGCCTGCAGGAGCAGAGGTTGCTCGAACAGTTACAAAGAGAGAGGTAAGCGCGACTGTTGAGTTTTTACTGACTGCATTCTCTGTGTGTCGCATTCCAACTTGGTGACGGCTTCTCCTTTATCCTTCTTAAACCGCGTCCCCATTAAATAAAAGTGCAACTGCATTTTCCTTCCCACTTAAAACTGTCGTTTCTCCTAAATGTATGGCTTTGTGAACCGACATCTGCCACCCACATTTGCCTCCAGCCTTCCCTCCCTTGCATCTCTGTTAACTACATAATGCATTCTCAAGTTTTACTCTTCAGCATTGCAGAAAATACAGTAGCGTTTCGCGTTTAGAGAAACACGTTTATGAATAGTATTTTCGGCTCGAAAAGAAGGGAAAGAGGGTACTTGATTCCTTCGTTGTGTGTGATAGGTACGCTTTGCACGCCTTTATCGCATTTGGGGTTCCAGAGGACCCCCTGGTCTGTGTCGGCTTCGGCGCCGCCATTTGCGTCGTCTTGCAATGAAGATGAGAGCTGCAGTCACCGTAACTCCAAGACCTTCAGCAGCAGAATCAACACCGTCGAGCGGCTGGCAACAGAGAGCGGGTGATCGAAGTAGGGCTGCTAGAGTATCACCTGGAACTGCAACACACTCCATCACTGCCGTACCCGTTTCGAGTGGAAGGAGAAGGAACATTGTATACGGAAAGGTAAGTGCTGCTACTGAAGTATCGTGTAGACTTTACCTTATATGTTGTCATTTCTGGGAAATTACTGTCATTCGCCCATCCTCTAAGCAGAAGGATAGAGGCATACCTTCAGTACTACCTAGCCTTTAGCTCAGGCAATGTTGTACATAAGCGAGCCTGATTCAAATTGTATGTGTATCAAAACAATGGATAATCAGGGTCGAATCTAGTGACGGGAAAACATATGTGACCATCTGGTGTTGATGTCTGCTGTCCTTTTTCAGTGCGCTGCTGATTCGATGCGACGCTGGGCTTGCTGTCGGCGGGCTTTTCTACAGCCATTCCAGCTGGTGTCTTTGTTCTCACGCCAATATCCGCCAAGCATTGGTGCGGAGGCTACGGCATCTGCAAGGACTGACTCTTCTGGAAATGCGCAGTTGCCGCCTCAGCCGCAGTTGCAACTCCCTTCGCATCAAATTTTCCCTTTTGGCATTTCATTTGCCGATACTGCTGGCACCCAGGCACTGCTGATGGACACTGGTCCGTTGCTTCCTCCCGTTTTGCCAAAGGATGCGCCTTCCTCTCTGAAGAAACAAGTCAAACAGCAGCACGACAAGAAGATGAAATGTGCACGCCAAGCGCAAGCTCTTTTGCAGCGGCATCAGCAGCGACTGCACTTGCCGGGGGGGATTGATTCTCCATCAGTTGGCGCATCTACTGCGACTGTAACGGCAGGAACAGCAAATCCACCAACAGTTCAAGCGATTGGTATAACGTCAACATCAGAGCAACCTCCAGCGTTTCAGTCAGTTCCAATGATTTGCCCAGGGGATTCAATTCAATCAGCTGCCACACCGAAGCCCGCACGGGCAAGAAAGGATGAACAGCACAGGAGTCGTCTGCTGCATGCCGCAGCTGGCGCTCTGTGTGCTGCAGCAAACATGAAGATATTAACTCTGAGAATCGCAAGACCTTTTGTGTTGCAGCTGCCCTTCCTGTGCGCAGAATCCTCATGCGTAGCAACAGGGACCAAGGCAGCAGCAAAAGACCTAAGTGCTTGCTGCGCCGCTGCAGCTGCCGCGTTGCAGACGCTTGGTTTGCGTTTAGACGAACCCGTGAACTATGCACATTCAGCTAGACGAAGGAATCCACGCCCGCCCACTCCGGACTTAGCGGTGATTCGGGTAGAACTTTTGATTTCTCTGGAGATGGCCTTCAGGTAAGGTTAGAAAGCCAATAAGCCTATCGACAGTATTTCGGCCCCTGCTGGTGTTGCTGGTGGCTGAGGCTTGTGTATAGCGCAGAACTTTGCAGTTTCGGTTTTCCTCTTCAGGAGTCCTCGTTTCGTTGCTCTCTGGCGGCAAGCGGCAACAGATGCAGCATCGCTTGACCATATTCTAACTCAGCATCGGGCAGAAGATAATCCGCAGAGGCGCCTCGCGCATCTGCTGCCCCAAGCAGCATACCTATATTCAGTTGTGTTCCAAGCGCTAGTCAATGATGTGCAAAGAGAATCCACACCTTCAAGGTCCATATATGCCTGGCAGCAGCAACAGCAGCAGAGTGCTTTGCAGTTTTGCAACCTATTAGCGAACAGTATTGCCACAATGATGGGCTGTGCTGCCATCGCTAATCATCTGCCCTCGTTAACTTTGATGTTGAATGCCTGCCGTTGCCTCTCTGCTGGGGTTATATCTGCACGTAGTGTCCCAAAACAGCAGCATTCGAAACAATCGTCGCTAACAATGCCATTGCAGCAGACGGAGAAGGAGATCATGCGAAAGCTAGAGCAAGCGCTAACGGACACTGATGCTAACACGGAAGACCTTCCATCAAAATATATCCGCTCATCACTGGTCGCACTTGTGCGGAGCCATCAGTCCACGCGGCGTTCTGCACCTCCTGCAACAGTTGAATCAGCAGCTGAAGCCGAAGCATCCTTCCACCCAGTTGTCTACGCCTTAGCAAGTAAATTACATCTGACGAGAAACACTATACACAGGTGGGTGGCGGAGGCTGCTGGGGCGGAGGAGCTTCGTTTGCAGCGGAATCAGCCGAGTTAATTCTATGCGCACGTGACCTTGCACGGTGCTTGTGGGAATAGCACGAGCTGCTTACACCAAAAGAAGCACCTATTTCTTCCACTGGGCTCCTTGCAGTTGGTTGGGCTTCTTTGGGTGTAACGCTGAGGATCCATCTGTTTGGTGCGCTGACGCATACTTTACGCATATTTCTGTATTCCCTGGACCATTTGGCCGAAGTGGCCATGCATTTTCGTATGCACCGCTTACAGAAAAGCGTGAACGAGAAATGCCAGGCAGCTCATCCCACGTCGCTCCGCGCGCTACGCAGCGTCAAGGCGCAAACTGGCTGCATTGTTGGACGAGCGACTAGCCTTGTCATTAGACTGTTTTTTGCGTTGAAGGGACGCCAGGCGGACAATGCAAGTTGCATCTCCCAGTCTGCGTTTCTGTCGAACTTGAGTGTTTCAGTCCTGGAGGGAGCTAGCCGAGGACTAAGTGCGCTGCTGCTTGGTCCAGGGGAAAACAAATGCATCTGCAAGGAGCAGCAAATCCACTGGTAGCAAGGCTTATAGTACATAGAGCAGGAGTACTTCCTACTGTTCTTTCAAGTAGTAAAATATTTGTAGAACAATTACCAAAAGTAATGGTATTTGTATGAAAACGGCGGCACAGGTCCTTGGGCATGCGGGAAGAGGGGGCGCCCCTCTTGGTTTGCAACACTTTCTATTGCAGATCACGTTGCAAGCCATCGTCGGGCTCCTTTGCGATACATGCACTAACGCCGTAAACAACTGTGGTACATTTAGATGGCTTACAGTAGACAGCATACATTCAAACACGCACGCACAGCAAGGTCTCACGAAGCAAGCAAGCTTTAGCTGGCCTCCCAAACAGCCGCCACGCGCCCTGGGCACACGGGCACAAGTGCGTGGGGCTGCTGGGGAGGAAAAGCGACCGGTCATGAGTTGCTGCGCTCCTTGTTCCAATTCCTACCGCAGGGCTACTACAAATGCAAGCTTCCCCGAGCCCGCTTTTCGGTGCACGCACTAACACTTGAACAGTAACTTGGACTTGAACAGTAACTTGTACGTCCGTCGGCAGCCAGCGACAAATTGGTTCAAACGTCAGGCTAGAATTGGCCCCCGCTTTCTGTGATAGCACGCTGAGGTATAGATATGGGCCCCCCATATAGAGTACAGAGCAACTGTCAACAAAATGTGCAAGGCCAAAATTTAAGGTGGGATGTGCAAAAGGCGGACGCATTCCTTTTGCTCTAAAGCAATTTTCCGCTAGACGGATGGAGATGTTGCATTTTTCTTAACGCAGGGATGCGGCCAGCGGCTGGTCGTGGCACCACCGGAGGGCAGCTCCTGATAAGTCAGCACTGTGTGGGAGGAGAGAAGGGCTGAAGTTTTGCACAGTGTTTTGTGGGGGAACATCTAAATGTTTTCTTTTTTCTGCATGGCACTTTCGGTACTAATCCCTGTTACGCATCAGGCCTCCCTGTTGAGGGGAATGGTATAGTTGCTGGCAACTGCTCCCACGAACCATACGGTAGTACGAACTGTGGCAAAAGTCTTCTATCATAGCTGCGGAGATCCCCCAAGGGCAGTAACCTCCCTTTCAGTCCCCAGACGTCCTGGGCGCAACGGTGCACACGCCTGAAGCTGGTGCGGAGAGGATGGAGAGGATGGTGCAAACCATGCGCTGCAATGGTCGCATGCTCTGTCCTTAGGCGCTGCACGTACCTCCCCTTGCATGCACGTCGGCTACGGGGCAAGTACGCCTTTATCAGCTGTATACATTGTTACTGTATCTAGCAATGGGGGTTTTGATTTGCTTGCATATGAGGTTGCGTACCAGCACGAGTATCAGCAAATGCAACTCATGACGCTGCCTGCTCTACTCCGGCACCAGGCCATCGGGCTGCAAGACCCAGGCTGCCTGAGGTTGGAGGGGAAGGTCAAGTGCTTTGAATCCTGTATGAAATACTCTTACCTTATTGTAGCTCTATAGGGTTATCGAATAAGATCGATCACTCC
>NW_024015146.1:0-7722 GCF_000499745.2 Eimeria mitis | reverse complement strand
AGCTGTTCGAATGCAGTACAAAACAAAACCGCATTAGTGTGGCTCGGGAGCAACGTTTCAGTCTACTGCAACAGGTACCTGTCCTTTGCATTTCCATGCGGCAGTGGAACGGATTGGCGATTCGCAACTGTGGGGATGTCGGTTTACAAGTGAAGAAGGCGCTCCTGCACAGTACACTTTCAGTGTTTGTTGGCACATTGGAGACGGCGGCCTGGTCAGGCATGCCGCGACATAGTTAACACGCACGTGCTGGGTGGTTGAGAGATCTTATTCCTTCTTATTCCACTCAACCCGACTGCCAAATGAGGCGACGAAGAAAATGCCATCAGAGACGCTGCATATGGATATTGAGTAGAGGCGGCTCCTGGGTGTTTCAAGTATAGCTGAGTGCAAACAGCTGCGCGTCATAAACTCCCCACCATGGTAGCTCACAACATTCTGAGACTCATTCACCTGGAGATGGGCTGGCTTCACAACAGGAAAGTTCAACGCGTCAATAAATAATGCTCAATTCACGCCCCAGTGTATTTGCAGCACCCCACGCACGACATATGCGGTACAGGCAGTCTGCATGGCATTTTTACTCCATCTACAACGTCGCACACATCCAGAGATGAACCATAGATGGATGCCGTAGGCATGAAAGGTTACAACTTAAAGAATCCTGGAAGAAACGAAAAGCGCCTGCAAGTCTTATGCCAATACAAATNCACGTCATCGATTCTTCCTCGCGGCAGCTGCGACTCACTTGCTGCACGCGGAAGGTGCCTTCTTATCATACAGCCATTTCTATATCACTCGGTGTTGGAGCAAGTCGGCAAATACGGAGCATCATTTTAGGTGCCGTGATGCTCGTGCATAAGGACTTGAACGGCTTTGTACAAAAAAGCCAAACCGCGTCGGGTTGTTTACCTACGTGACAGTCGCTTCACCATTCGAGCTATGAGCAAAGGTGATCCAACTACTTCGTGAACAGGCTCCCGCCTAACGAATACACATATTCAATTTTAGTGGTAAAATATTATTTGGCTATGTCTCACTGTAGAGTTAAATTGGTTTGATCCACCGCCAGAGCAAGAAGCGCAAACTAACACACCTGCAGAAGATGCAACTGTAAAATCGCTTCACCCCACAGCCTTCCAGGTGAAGAACGCACGTCCTGAAGCGCCAAGGGCGTCTTAGCCAACTTAATGACCCTCCCAAACTTCGACACGGCACTACTGCAGAGCAGTCCAGAAGCCTTTCCTGTGCTTGCGAACGGTCGGGTGGTCATCGTGACTGCGGCCGCAAAAAGATCGCCTTCTGAAGAATATGCCACAACAGAACACTCTCGTCGACTTGAAAGCCCCGGAGTTAATGGCCGCTTTGATCAACGGACGTCTACTTGGAGGACGAATATGTACGGAGATGCAACAGAATGTCGTGCAACACGACTGATTAACTGCCGTGGTATTTCAACCATCGGCGAAAAGCGGCAGGGACAGTCTTTCCAGAAGTCGGACAGCACTAGCAAGCATCTCTAGCGTTTAACGACCAATGAAGAGAGAGGCCCCCCCTTTCACAAGCACGGCGTTGTATTCCATTTGCGAAGTGTGGATCAACGCGTATGTCCGTCTTTACTTAGAATCAGAAAAATCTTGCGCATGAGACTCACCATCTGCGGCATCATGCCCAAAATGAGAGCGCCAGTGCATTTACTCACCCATACGTCCTTGCTGAAGGACAACATGGAAGCGGACGAAACATATAACAGCGAGGAGCTAGTAGTAAGTACGACGGGCCTGCACAGGCCTCCTCCTGCATCAATTTATATTGCTCCAATTTGTGCATGTCATATAGCGCGTAAGACGCACTATCTAGATGTTTACTCAACTTCGACAAAACATGCTNACTGCAGACCCCTGCATCATCCCTCACGGCATCGGACGGAGCTGCTTAGCTGCTGGCAAAGTGAAAACGAGCAGCATCAAGCGCCTATGAATATAATCGCCGCAAGGATCTGACGAGGCAACATCTGAAAACCCGCAAGAGAACCACTTTCGGAACACAAACGTCCACTAACCCTAACACTGTAGGTGTAAACGAACCCTGGGACAACCCAAATATTCCAGCAACCACTTACACTGACACATCAACACAACGACTAACACAGCTGAATACACGTCGCCCCGCCTCATTCCTACGTGCAGAGTACAGCCACACATATTGGGGGTAGTTGTATTGTGCTACGCATGTTAGCTGTCCGCGTAACGCAACAGACATACTTCCTGTCGGTAAAAAAACACCGCCTTTGCTGCTGTTCATCTGCACTGGATGACGGCTACTGCACATGGACTGTTGCCGACACTATACTGCGCGCTCCAGACTCACCCATTCCCGATGTAGCGGAGCTGTGTCCTGCCAGCAGAGAGAAAAACCTGGGGAACATTGGGAGCTAACGGCGATACCAATTCCCAGCAGCTCTAAATTATGTGGCAGCAAATGTCCGCCGGCAACNATTGGGAGCTAACGGCGATACCAATTCCCAGCAGCTCTAAATTATGTGGCAGCAAATGTCCGCCGGCAACACACTAGCTTCACAACAAAGACTGCAGCTAGCTTACATACATGTATGCATCCAGTGCTTCAGCAGCGTGCCTCGGCATAAATGCGGGCAAACATGCATTAACAATTAACGAAGGCCGACCACGACCTGCTGTTCACTGCTATCGTATCGGAATGTATCTAGTATACACCAAGCGCAGTTAACAGGAAAAACAGGGGACCATCTGACGGAGGGAGACGTCTGACTCAACGAACCACTCGCCAAACGCAGTGCTTAGCACACTTCGCAAAAAAGCAAAGCAGCAAAGTAGAGATGGTATTTCTTTCCAGAGGTACTGCACCCACAACGCAAATCTTTGGGGGAACACCAGCACAGCAGGTGCTAGCGCTGCATCCTGTGCACGCCGTTAAAAACGGGCGTGCACCTGTTTGAAAGGGAGACGCATATGTACTGCAACACAAGCACCTAACCGCCTACCTTACCCACAGCCACAAATACAAGTTCTCTAAAGGGCACCCGCTAGAACATGTAACATACTAGCTGGAGTGACAGAGCGACCTATATCCCGCTATACTCCTGCACAGGTGCAGCAAGAAGAGCACACTTCGCCCAAACGGAAGAACATCTGATACGGTGGTACAAACAGTGCTGCTGCATCATGCTAAACAAAATGCTCTAAAGGCATTCGTCCGCTTCAATACACGGTATGCCATGCGCTGCATCCATCGGCTGCGTGGAACGATTCCACCCCGCCAACTCGCAAATAGTATGGATAACGTTAGGCATCTTTTGCTGTTATTAATAAGCTGTTCGAATGCTGTGCAAAACAAAAACGCATTAGAGTGGGTCGGGAGCAACGTTTCAGTCTACTGCAACAGGTACCTGTCCTTTGCATTTCCAGGCGGCAGTGGAACGGACTGGAGGCCCGCAAGAATGGGGATGTTGGCTTGCCAGTGAAGAAGAAGATCCTGCACAGTACACGTTCAGTGTTTGTTGGCTACCTTGGAGACGGCGGCCTGGTCATGCATATCACGACCACAGTTAGCACGCACTTCCTGAGGATCGAAGTTTTTCACGGCTGTCCTGTTTATACTAGTTTCTTTTCAAGCCAGAAGGGGGAGTACGTCTACATGGAAAGCCGATGGAATATGGCAAAGCCGCCAGTTTTCTGACACCTCACTGGTGCTACGTGAATAAACGTGCTTTAATCTGCGTACCGATTGGATATGAGTGAAATAAGACATGTGCAACACGAATCTAGTAAACTATTACCGGGCGCTCATTAGCATTTCCTCCTCAAGGTGTAACACACGAAACGCTATATCCGATTTGCGTGATTCTTGGAATTTTACTCACAGTCTGTATATTCCCTGCCTTTCAAGCCTCATGTTTAAAAATGATCAACGTTTTAGATTAATGTTTAACAATGAACAGGGTCGAAGGTATTTCCAACGCAGGCCTGGCAGCACTTCTGATGAAATGGAAAGGAGCTGGCTATGAAACTGCCTTTTACAGCATTCTGGAATATACTCTCCTGCATCCAACACGGCTGAACAACAATGGATGTCAGAGCTGTAATCGTACTTAAGCCCTCTGCTTTCCACGCACGGCTCCCAGCGCTCCGTATATCAACTATACAATACAGATAATCCACCCTGAAATGCGTGTGTGCTGAAGCCTCACTTTAGTGAATGCTGGCAAGCGATTTGGGCACAGCAAAGAGCGTTAACAGAACATAGGTTATTTGTTCAAGTGGGTGTTCGTGTGGCATCTGCAACTCACTTGCTGCAGGTATTTCACAATAAGGAGCGTCATCCGCCCTCCGGGGGATAACGAAAGGCCACAAAATCAAAATATCATCACAAGCGCTAGATCAGCTTCCTGCAGCCAGAGAACCAGTAAGAACCCACCTANCAAAATCAAAATATCATCACAAGCGCTAGATCAGCTTCCTGCAGCCAGAGAACCAGTAAGAACCCACCTACCACACTGGCCCCCCACGAGATATACATAAACAAGCGCACGCATTATGCAGTCGAAAATTCACCTTCCGGTCAGTGCAAAATGCACTCTAAAGACAGCGCATGCCGACCTGCAGTGTGTTGTCTCACCCTCTACGGTTTTAGGATTTCAAAGGGTCTTTCCTCCTTCTTCGAAGACAAACACACGGAAACCCCTAGGACCTCACCTGTGACTGCGCCGCGTGTCATAAGGTACCCTAAGAGTATTTCTATCATCGACGCGCCTCATCCACTTTAATTAGCCCTAGTCCGTAGCCAAGCTCAACGCAGATTATGCGAACAGCAACATTCCACCTGGTTCCCCGGTGCGCGACACACACGCACATAACAATGAAAGACAAAACTCACAGACAATATGCTTCCTACTTGTGCGTTTCTCCCACCAGCGACCCCACCACAAACGCTAATGTGCAGAAGGCCTAAGCAACACCCTCTTGCGGTTGGTTCCCTGCAAAGAATTACAAGCCGACGCTGTGCTACTGTGCAGCCGAACATGCATGACGAACCTCCTGCAGATTTATCGGGAGTACTCAATAAACACCCGCTAACTCTAAAAANTATGCAGTGTCGAAGCTAAACTGAAGGTAACCAGGATGGAGCGTTGGAACCCTTATCACCTTAGCTTTCCGAGCAACTGCTAACACGCACACACCTATTGCTAGCCGTCGATGCGGCTGTGGGCAGGACTACAGGGTTATTTAACTATTTCTAGGCTGCATTTCACGGCGACCCAGCAAGAGACTCCAGAGCAGCCGCCCGCTGCCAGCAGGCGGGACACGCGCTGAATGCTTGCTAGATCAGGTTACGCGCCCCCTAAATGCATGCCGCCACGTATGGCGTAGCTAGCAATCCCGCTGGGGCATATAGAAGGTAGACGTAAGACAATGTGGGCGCAATAGTGACGAAATACATGAAACGTATATTGGGATGCGCGCTCCACCCCAGCATACCCTGAACAACTAAGTCTGTCAAGAAACTATGGCCCATGGGCTTGCTATGATTGATTCCCAGCTCCACAATGCAAGACCTGAACACCATGTTGTTGGCACATTGGTCCAAGCCTGAACAACCACTAGCAAGTACGAATATGCAGTCGGCGTAGTTCGCAAATTCTCATCCTGCGAGGATATCTGACAAGGCGCCCACAGAGACTGCATCTGGCGACGTGGTTATGCCACACGCAAAATACGACAGTTATGCCGTTACCATGATACACTTCCACCTTTGCTGGCGCATGTTGCTGCATGTCTGCCTTTCGTGATGNGTTATGCCGTTACCATGATACACTTCCACCTTTGCTGGCGCATGTTGCTGCATGTCTGCCTTTCGTGATGACTTTTGCTGCAATTCCACCTTTTCGTTACTACGGCACATCGGACCCACTAGCTGGTGTCGAAACGCGTTCGTCTTAAACATGGTGCCTGAACTATACGAACACACACGTTCCTAGATACACGTGGATAAGCATGAATGCATGCAGATGCGCACTTGCAACACAGTTCGTGACGTTTGACATATGCATCGAATATGGGATCGCAGGCTGAAAACAGCTCCGGATGGGGGCTGCATAACCCTCCTGGCACGGCGTGCTCCTAAGTAGAAATCAAGTAATTCCATACACAGCCCTCTTCCCAAACAGTAGGGCAGCCGGAACGTGGCACCGAAATCCGGGTCCATTTGCAGTACGCAATGCCTTGTCAGCCGCTCGCAACGAAGAAACGCATATGCGCGGAGGTACGAACGTGGCCACAAGTGCAAGCTAACGGGTAAAGGAAGCAACAATAAGGTGTAACGACAAAGAAACTGGCAAGCACACAACACTGCACGAACGTGCCCAAACTCGGAATTACAAGCCTACTACCGTTATTAGAGAACATCGGAAGTAAAAGCTTACTGCCAAAACCAGAGAATAATTCGGCTGGCCACCCTCGTCGCACGGAACGTACTTCCTTGGGGATGAGTCTGTCTTATCCTAAACGATTGTGCTAGCCAAGAACTGCTGCAGGGAAATGCGCATGCAAAATAGTGTGTTTCCGTGGCTTTGGTGCTGTGTTCAGAAATTCGACCCGCTGCGGTACAGAGTAAGGCACCGCTGCTGTGACGGTGGCACTGGGAGTCCTTGCTGAGGTAGTGCGAGTGCCTCGAGAAGACCATTGCGTTGGACTTTGCCACTTTCAGTACCGCCCTATTCTTCTCTCGAGCACTGAGATTAGAGCCCCGGCTGTCCCATGCATATGGCCACGTTAACACGCAGCGCATCACGCACCGCCTTCAATTGAGGAACATGTCTTCGCCGCTACATCTGCTGAATTGCAAAGCCAGAAGGAACGGAGCTGCTAGCATCTACAACAAACTTCGTTGCGAGGCCCTAGGGTCTGGACTCGAGGAATTGCCGGTCCTGGAGACATGGCTATGCTAAGCATCCATATGAAAGCAGAAGTTGTAATGAAACCGCCAACCCTAGGGTCTTGGCTCGAGCAATCACCGGCACTGCAGACACGGTCATGCATGCGTCTGAAGACAGATGTTGTAGTGAACACTGCCAAGGATTCAGAACGCATTGTCCGCAGCAGGCAAAATGACACAAATCACCGCTGCTCCAGCGCATCTGCAACTGTTCCTGGCGGTATCTATAAAACTCAGGGGAAGCTCACTCAAGACGTGCCCTACCTTCTACAAAGCCTCTAACGGGCTGTTTACAACCGTCGCCTGCACTCCGGCCTCCCTGATCCAGCAGTCAGTCAACGGCAACGAGCTAATGGGCTGCGGGCGGCGAACGGCCAATACATGTTGGCGTACTCTTTACCGTTGGTTCGGGGACATCGTTAGACTCATCGAATCAGCAGGCCTGTCTCAAAACTCCGTTCGCTCACTGCTTCCACCTGTCTCAGGCGACGCTGGGAGCGTACTCTCTGCACTACCGCGCATTATGGCTCATGCGAATTCACCTAAGCCGGAGCTCCAGTGATTCAAGGCAGAAACGCATTCAGGATACCTTCGATGACGCGTGTTTCGACCGAAAACGTGTCGGCGATATCTCCAAAAACAGCCAGCTAATCCGTGCAAGTACTAGCAAAGGGTCAATGCTTCCACGAATGGGTAAACAACAACGCCTAGAACAGCATCAGCCTACGTCACCGCACTAAATGCACAGAG
>NW_024015145.1:0-7725 GCF_000499745.2 Eimeria mitis | reverse complement strand
ATATATATATATATATATATATATATATATATATATATGATATTAAATTTAATTAATTTATTTAGGCGGGGATACACCTGAACATAAACATAAACGGCAGTGGAGCTATGATGACAGTTGCTGTGTTTGCTTTTGTTTGTTTTTATTTTTTTTTTAATTTTTTTTCTTTTGTCTATGATGAAATATAAAGAATGTTTTTGGCTTTAATTACAATTAACATATTATATTTCCTTCCTGTTTTTCTTTTTTCTTCTTTCTTTTTTATTTTTATTGTTTTAAGGAAATACACCTTTTTCTTTCTGTGTTGTTTGCATGCATGCAGACGGTAGAAGTATACAAACGAACGGTAGAGCAGGATGACTCCTTGGGGCTGCTCGACATGAAGACTTGAAAAAAAAAAATAAAAAAAAACAAACACATATTGCATGCACTGCATGCAGTGCATGCAGTGCAGGCAGTGCATGCAGGGGGGATGAATGTGGGGCCCTGTGTTGCTGCTGTTTATATTTTTTATTATTTCTTTTGAATATATGCTACTAATGCATGCGTAGAGTGTCTACGCGTCTTAGTGCTGAAAACCTTTTAGTTTTGGTTTCTGCGTTTTTTGTTTTATTTCTGTGGATAAAGAAACCTTATATAAAAATAAAATTTAAAAAGAAAATAAAATAAAGTTATTTTTGTTGTTTTTTTTGTTGCAATGCATGCAACTCGATGCGAAATAAAGGCGGAGTCAATCAAGAGACCAATACTCCTTATCCTTCTTTTTTGACTGTCAGCACAATAAAACAAAATAAAATAAAATAAAATAAAATAAAGTAGAATACAATACAGTAGAAGCAGAGAAACAAAAGAGAACGTAACAAAGCGAAATACAAGCACGACAAGGCAAAATAAAATGAACCCAGGCAAAAAGAAAACAAAATAAAACAAACCAAAACAAGAAAAATTAAAGAAAAAAATAAATAAAAACAAAACACAACACAAAACAATAGGAAATCGATTGGCTTTGCAGCAACGCAGAACCGCTTTCTGCTGCTGCTGCTGCTGCTGCTGCTGCTGCTGCTGCTGCTGCTGCTGCGTAAACACGATACACTATAATTAAATGCAGCAAAAGAAACAAATACGAAATATTTTATGTTTCATGAATTAACACAAAAAAAATAAATATCAGTTTATGTTATATAAATCAACAGAAACAGATGAATGACGCATTGTGTTCTATGCAGCAATAGAAACAAAAGAAGAACATTTGCTGTTGTGCACACAGCGAGAGAAAAAAATAAAGAATAAAAGTTATAAACAGCATCAGAAATATAAAAAAACAAAATTTTAAATTATAAAAATGAAAAGAAACAAAAAAAAAACTTTTTTTTTTTTTTTAATGTACCTTTCTTGGTTTCGTTGGCTCGCGCTGTTTCAGCTGTATATTCACATAAACTGCAAAAGCGACGATAATCATTATAAATACGCCAACACCAATGAAAACATTCCAAACTGAAAAATAAAAAACAAACACCACATAACAAACGCTCGTATGCTACCAGCTTCTCCTGCTGTTACTGCTGCTGCTGTTGCTGCTGTTGCTGCTGCTGTTGCTGCTGCTGCTGCTGCAGTTGCTGCTACTGTTGCTGCTGTTGTTTCTGCTGCTGTTGCTGCTGTTGCTGATGATATTTCTGCTGCTGATGCTGCTCTGCTGCTGCTGGTGACCGCGGGAAAGCTTAGTCGACTTGCCTTCGGGTTCAAGAGCCATTTTTATGTCGCTGCGGTGTATATTCTGCAAGCAAAAAAAAAAAAGAAGAAAAATTTGAATTGCTTACGATTCATAATTTAATAGATGAAGTTATTCTTTATAATTCGTGTATATAGTAACAATAATAATAAGTGTATTTTGTATTTTATTTAGTTTGTTGTTTTACTATTTATCTATTTTTTACAAAAGTTTAGTTATAAACGACAAAATGCCGCTAGTCTTTTAAACTCCTAGCAGTGAACGTGTTCGGTATCATCACGTTTATGAATTTAACTATGAAGTTACATCGTACGGGTTTTCTATGCAAGATAAAATATAATTTATTTGTTTACTATTCTTTGTATTATATCATTATAATAATATAAATACAGGAGAGACGAAACATGCAGTGAAAGAGAGGAAGAAAGAGAACATAAGAGCGATAAAAAAAAAAACAAAAAAACAAAACAGAGGCGGAAGCTGCAGCTTTCTTGCAACTTATGAATGCCAGCCTGTACACCCAGAGAGCCACCAGCACACTCCTCAAGCAGCTGATCCGGTGGTTTAATTGGGGGAATCCCAGCAAAATACAAAAAGAAATAATATAAATAATTAATTTAAACAAAATATTCGATGCTTGTAGGAGGGGGAAAGAAGAAAACGTGCAGAGCACGAGACCGCCAGCACCACGCACCTGAACCCAGCAGGCTTGCGATTCGTGACGAAGAAAAAGATGTAAAAAGATATTTCCCTTTGAAAACAGAAAAAAATTATTATTTTTAAAAATTAAAAGGGTTTTGATACAGTTTCTTTTCGCATGCATTACGAGCGGTGAGCAACAAGCCGATATTCCAGCCCCGTCGATCAGGGCACTGAGTTGCAAGAGCCTGCAATGAAAATGCTGAAATAAAAGGTATATTTATATATTTCTCTATAGATTCACTATATACTCTTTAATTTATATGTACATAAATAATGTTTAGCCTCAACACCGCCGTCTCGTTGTTATCTTTACGGGGGGTTATTCAATCATGACGCCACAGGTGTTTGTTACCTTCATCATTTTAATGAAATTTCGTGGGAATATATTCAATATTTAAATAAAAACAGCCGAAGATCCCAGCACGGGGCTGTCTTGCTCTCTAATAGAATCAAAGTACACAGGAAAGCAGCTGACCGCTTCCCCTGTACGCTGTATGTATGACGGGCGCAACGACCTCCACCTGAGGCCGGGAGGAGGCGGCCTCTCTTGGGTTGCAGCACGCTATGTTGCAACTGTTGCAGCAAAACAACAACGCCTCCTAGCATAACAAAGCCCCCTTCGATTCCTACTTTAGTACTGAGCCAACTGGTAAACAATTAGCAAGCTAAATGGCGAATCTGCACGCAGGGAAAATTGCATGCGCCAAATTCAGACAAACCATCCTGCACCTGGCCCCAACCTCTCGAAAACGCGCCACATGGCCTGGCGTACCTGGGCGCCCTGCAAGGAATGGATGGACCTATTGGAGGGCTCCTGCTGGTGCGCCACTTGTTGTTTCTGTCGTTGGTGTGCCATTTTACCATGTCTCTCTTACTGCTGCGTCATTTCTCGCTTCTTTTCCTGATTCCGATTCTCCTACTACTGAATTTCTTGAGGATGTGTTGCTTGCTGCAGCATCGCCCACTGCTGCATCACTTGCCGTTGGAATTCCTTTGGCTCAGCGTGTAATTCCGGTTGCTCCTACACTGTAAATGCTGGGGCAGCAGATGCTGGTTGGCTTAAAATGCTATGCACACTCATACTGACGCCTTTATATTGCACATACTGCCTGGGGACGAAGAAGAAATCGGCTTCTGCCGGCAGTGTCCCGGCGCTGCGCTCGAGCCTCTTCACTACTTTATTCTTAGGATATTGATTGCACTTCTCCTAGTGTAGAGGATACAAATGCTGTTGAGAGCTGTGAAATGTACATACTGTCAGTAACCCCCGGAAAATAGAACAATAGTCTCGTCTGGAGGCCCCAAATTCGCCCTCTAGTGCGTCCTTCACGGCGTGTCTAGGATTATGCTGTGGTGAGCTGAGCCAACGGAGAAGCTCGGCATCATGGCAATATGACTTATTTCTGAAATAATTCCTCAGTTTAAGCACATAGACTTGGGGGATCTTTGGTCGTGTATGCCGTGAGCGAAACGTAGTTGGGGAGAGTGCGTCAACGTATAGGCCGGCAGGCTGTACCTCTTTCTCGTAGCGTTAGACATCAGACCTCGGAGCCTTTTTCCAAGCGAAGGCAGCAACTCCTAAGCATGTATACAAACTTTGTTCGGCATACGGTAAACACGAAGCTAGTCTGCAGATGCATCTGCCGCCTTTTTTGTCCCCATGACCGCTTTGGTGGTTGCGGGGGGGCCCGGAGATTTCCTTGTTCGTTTCGTTTGCTCCTCTGGCAGAGCTGGCCATGCGCCACCAGTGTTGAACTGTGTGACCTTGCTTGCTATAAAGGAGACGATTGCGCCTCTTGGTACACCCGCCAAAAATTTATGGACGCCAGATTCGCCAGCAGCTGTCTTTTCTCGCTTCTTATCTTTCTTTGGGTGGCGCTGTCGCTCACAGCTCCAGTATGCATGGCTCCTCTGGATCGTTCGCAAAGCCTGCTTCTTCATTGTCAGCCAGCGGGGCGAAAGTGTTTTGTTTGGTCCTTCATGCTGAATTAATCCACCATCTAGACGAGTCCCACCCTTTCACACTCTACGCTTTCCAGCCAGTTACGGATTGCTTCTCTATACACCTCTGCCATGGACTAGTGATATAGAAGCCCAAAGGGCACCTTTAAACTTCTGTTCACCAAGGAGAACTGAGTATATATATATTGGCAGCTTCCCTCGTTCAAGTTTTCTTAATCTGCCGTGTTCTCTTATCTCGAGAATCAGCCTACATCGCAGCGTTTGTGCTCTGGGAACCCAGACAGCCCTGTTTAGATGTAGCTATCAATGCCAGGCCTCCTGTTTCTATGTGACTATTAATTTCAGGCCTCCTTGTCTACTAAAGTGGATACGAATAGGAATTGTAGCTCAGCAGATGCATTTTGAAGGCAACACATCCGGTTCAATACAAACTGTTGCTGTGCACCAGGCAAGCGTCCTCGGGGATGGGGGGTGCTTGCATGTGCCCAGATGAACCATCTGTTGCCACCAAGTGAAACGAGAGTACTCGAGATTAGCAAATTTCGCTCATCAGATACAACAGCATCGATGAGGTGGGGGCGTGTCATGCGCTGCAACATGCTTAACTACCACTTCTGTTGCAAGGCAAAATGAGACACACATGAACCGAATCCGTGTTTCTATGGATGGAATAATACTGCCAACGGTTGTTTCAGCAATCATACTTTACGCAAGTAGAAATAAAAGAGCAAACTGCAGGCTGAATATGCTACGTCCTGCCTATTAGAATCCCCCCTACACCCCCGTGCGACGTATCCCTTATCCCCCAGCATCATTTGTTTAAGACTTATTCGGCCTTCAGCAGCCACAATGCATGCAAGTATCCAGAGATGCTGCAGTAGCAGTGCCACCCTAAACGAGAACGGTATATGAATCCCTAGTGGTGTTTGGGTTGTGTGTAACTGAAATAGCGGTGCAGTGCTGCAGCAAAAAACTCTTATTTGCATGCATGCTGCTGCTGCAAGCATTGAAGGAAATGTAATTAAACAAATGGGTTTGTTTGTGTTTCGTTTTTATTTGGTTAGGTAGCCGGGGCGGCGCCTAGGATTCAACTTATTCTTTCATCGTTTATGTGAGATCACACCAACAAATCGAAAATCAGTAAAATATATTTATTTTATTTTTGTTTTTCTCTTTGTTTTTTTGTTTTTGTGTGTATTTACAACTCGCCATTGCAGCATCGCTCCAGCATTCGTTGCGGTGTGCGGTCGCTGTGCAGGATTTGCAGAAGGGGTTTAAGAGAGAAACTGAGAGAGATTAAATAAAAAAGAAACAAATTTAAATAATTTAAATATAAAATTCAAAATTATAAAGAGAAGAATGCCATCGATCTGCTGATGCCTCTTAGGATAACGACAAACAACAGCCCCGCTATGGAGCTCTTCCTCTTGCCGGAGCGGCTGTTGCATGCTTTGTTCTCTTTCGTGTTGTATATCTTTTTGTTTTTTTTGCAAAAAACTCTTCTTCAGACTTTATATTAAATAAAATATCCTTAAAACCCTTTTTCTTTGGCCTGAAACCGGCTCGGTCGCACCTGCAGTGCAGCTGCTGCAGCTGCTACTGCTGCTGCTGCTGCTGCTGCTGCTGCTCCTGCTGCAGCTGCAGCAGCTGCGGATCCTCTTATTCTTTGGCAAATTGTTTCCCCAGCTGCTGCAGGAGTACAGAGCTGCAGCTGCTGTTGGTTGCTTTGGGTTTATGGCTGATACGGGGGCCTCTGCCTCTGTGCAGCTGTTTATGAAATAATAGGGAGGAGTTTTTGCGTATTGGGGTTTATTTGTTTATTTTATTTTTATATTTCTTTTCCATTTGTCTCTATTTGTTGAGAACACATTGCAGCCGCCATATAAGAGCCATCATAGATCACCGTCTCCGTCTCCTCTGTCTCGATCTGCTGCAGCAGAACTCAGCAGCAGCAGCAGCAGCAGCAGCAGCAGGATCAACAACAGCAGCAACAGCAGCAGCAGTGTTGTTGTAATTATATTTCTAACATGACGATGATTCCCATGTTTCTTAGATATATTTTAAAGCTGCATAAGCAGCTATATCACCAAGTACTGATGTTGCTGTTAGCTCTCTGCGTCCTTATCAGCATCAGCAGCAGCAGCAACTGCAGCAGCAGCAGCAGCAGCAGCAGCAGCAGGAGTATATGTTTGTATGCATATGGTTCACGTGCTGATGATCAGACTGCTGAAGATCAAGGTATAAGGTTTGAAAGCTTAGATGTTTATGTTGATGGTTTAGCTGTATCTACACGCGGAACACAAGACCTAATCCCTACAGCCATAATAAAGATGGCAGCAAAGTCTATAGATACAAGTAAAAAGAAAATGTTATTAGCTGCATGCATTGCTGTTATTGCTGCTGTTGTTGCTGCTGCTATCTCTATTAGTGCTCGCATGCATGCACAACAACAAAAACAAAAAGAAAAACCAAAAACACAAACAGCAATACAAGCAGAGAAACATACAGCATTACAAACACAAATAAAAGAATCTAGAAAAGAACTAAACACAATAAAAACTAAAATACAAGAATTATTTAACTCTTTTATTGATGCTTATGCTGCATACACCTCAGCAGTAGAGAAAAGACTAAGAGAAGCAACAGACAGTCTGCATGCATGCGGCGTAGCAGCAGCAGAAAAAGTAAAGGAAGCAGAACAAAAACTCGATGAAATAAATGGAGAAAAATATATAGAAGAATTAAAATTATTTTATGATAAAATAATGCCGTTGTTAGCTGAAAAAGAACATGAAACAGATATTACTGCTGCAGCAGCAGAAGAAACTGCAGCAGAAGCAGCAGCACCAGCTGCATGCGAAGAGCTATATGAAAAGATAATGTTGGGGCTGGAACGCGTGCAGCGTGGTGTATTCGTGACATTTGATTCATTGAAAGAGGATGTTGTTGCTGCGCTGCAGCAGTCTGAGTCTGAGCCTGCTGCTGCTGCTGCTGCTGCAGCAGAAGAAGCAGAAGCAGCAGCAGCAGCAGCAGCAGCACGTGAACCACTGCAAGCAGAACAGGTTGCTGCAGCAAGACGATTCCTAAGCCAAGTAAGTTTAGCTCAGAGCAAGAGCGAGAAAACAGCAGATGCAGCAGCAGCAGCAGCAGCACTGAAGGAGGCTTTTGCTGCTTTCTTTACGCAGCAGGAGGCGCTGCAGCAGCTGCAGCAGGAAGCAGAAGCAGTAAGGGGAACACTAAAGAAAAAACAAAGAAAAGGACGCACTTAATTCATATATATATATATATATATATATATATATATATATATATATATATATATATATATATAT
>NW_024015144.1:0-24981 GCF_000499745.2 Eimeria mitis | reverse complement strand
CCTCGCCGTCCGCGGTGTAAGGATGCACCATTACCTGCCTGGGCACTGCGGCTCGCTGCGTTTCAGGATTCGCTAATGAGGCCTGGATCCGCTACTCCTTTCTAGGCTAGAGCTAGGGGCCACGTGGGAACACATCTGGGTGAGGTACCGAGTCCGTACCTGTCGAGGCCCGCTCAATGTACACGCCCGCAGCGTACTTTCTGTTTATCCTGAAATCGCAGCCTTTCTCTCAAACGACGTCCGGACCATTAATTGCGTTCTCCCGTGCGGGCTCGTTGACCCTCACACTCGACAAAATGAAGCAGGCCAATGCGCAATTCAAGAACATGATACATCTGCTGATCGCTGCCGAGGCACACCGCCTCGCTAAACCCATCAATCCTGAACAGCTTGCTGGATTGCCAGCGTTACGCTTTTCTAATGAACCGACCAAGTTGCTCTGTAGTTAATGCTTCTCACTGCGTCGTTCGCGCTTCCAGGGCGGGCCACTGAAGAACGGCCTGCTTGCTCACTCAGTGCCAACACGGCCAGCATTGAGACGGGAGGCAAAATATTCCGTCTTCGTGCAGCCCAGCATGCCTTTGGACCCGCAACAAAGCCCCCCCCCGCCCCCCAAGAAGGGCCGCCTGCCCTAAACCCTAAGCCCTAAAAATAGACCGACATCCATGAGATGAAACGGCGAAGCCTGTGAAATGTTCATATTGTCAGTATTGTCCCGTCCTTGATGTCGCGACTGTAAGGATACAACTTCGGCTGCACACGCTGTGTCGCCAAGGATGAGGTCGCGGCCCCCAGGACTGGGTGCGTTAATCATTACTGAGACACGCCATAGCTAACCACAGGAATGGAAGCCTCTGAGAGAGTCGGTCCATCCATAGAAGCGCAGTTCTGCCTAACACGGGGGACGTCAGCGTACTCTCTGCAGTGTCAAAAGCTTCTCTGACTCTTATCGCTGGTTCTCTCTACTTTCTTGTCTATGCGCTCACCCACCGCAAAACAGAGCGGACACAGTACCGATTGTTTCAAAAAAGGATGCCCCTACGCGTAACACGAGACGGCGAAGCATGTGCATTTTTCACTTCTGCGTTTCCTTTCAGCCCCCCACTGCCCTCCTGACTGACACAACTCGTGTTTTGGAGCTCCGTCGGCTCCGCCTCACCCTTCGCTATTTCCGTAGTCGGTAGAACAGCTGTTATTCAAACTCAATAGGTAGTCTTCAATGCCACTGCATTCAATACACAGCAACGGCAAAACGATGCAGCTGGCTGCATGACATGTCCTCTTCAAATTGCGTTCCATTGGAAAATCAACAAGAATCGAAAATGTTTAACGCGACGGTGCATCATTCGCGTTAGCTAAGGAGCGCATGACCACGTTCGCCTCTGATGATTATGGAAAGGTGCCACGAGCACCCTCCCATGATTACCAGGTAAGCATGCGGTGCTCTCCAGGTTCCTCACTATTTTGTGCAAGTGCCATGCACATCTACAAAACTGGCGTTGGGGACGCTCTTCGCAGCGACCCGACGTCTGCTGTTCCTGTTTTCCAGCAAACAAGCTACCATCATACATAGACGGAATTATCGCCAATGCTACCAAGCGTTAAAGACAAGTTGTCCCAGCTCCCTCCCATAACACAATGCGCTGAAGGTACAATGCCCTAACAATTCACTGGCGCCAATCGTAATGCGAGACTTTGTCTCGGCCATAGAGAATTGACCTCCCCCCGCCAACCGCTCCTACCCACCACAGAAAAAGGGCATGCTTGAGGCAATGCACACTCCCACTTCTTTTCACACTGCAACTCCACCAATGCCCACACGTGGATATACGCAACCACATATTCCACCAGACAAACTGAAACATAGTGCCACAAATACCCGCGCAGATGATTTTGCTTCCAGATGCGCACTTCCTGCTCAAAAGTACAGTGCAATCGCTACGCCAGCATGCGATCGTAGCGCCACAGAAGACCTCTGCAGAGCGTACAGGGAGGCACGCGCAGACAAATTGCGTATTATAAATTGCATATTCTCACTGTGCTCACGCACTCGAGCCCCCCAGCTGTCGGCCAAATATTCCTTAGACTACTACCAGTGGACGGAGATGAGTTAAACTACGGCAAACGAAACAAGCATACATCTTTGTATGCACGCATAGTACAAAGTTATGCAGCTAGCTGCACGGGGACTTATTGTCGGATCGGTGCCTGTTGAAAAACCGACGAGATTCGAGAATGCATGAAACGTATCGGAAATATTACCTGCAGAGCGAGGGCTTGCTTCCCGTTTGCCTCTGCCTAACATGCTGGAGTGTATCAACAGTTTCCCGTGAGATACCAAGCTCGAATAAAAATAAGGAACACACTCATAACATGCCCGTATTTCAAAAACAAAACAGTCCACCTAATCGCGTCAAACCATAAACACCCTCATGCAGTGCGACAGCCGCTTATTTTGTGTTACTCAAGAGCTACGCAATGAGCAACGGGCTTCGCTAATTTTTTTTGCAAGCACTTGAGTATTCGCCCAGCTCTTGTTTATCGCACTGTCCGTGTTTGCCCGCATTTCGCTATTCCCTTCGCCAGCAGGCACTACAACCACACCTCAGCTGGATTGCCGCCAATACTATTCAACGTTTAGCATAAGTCACGTCGTTTTCCCTGCTCTCTTCAACCTATTGCACTGCAGATATACTGCCTCGTCACGTCACTGACATCGTCTGTAATTTCACGATGTGTCTCGCGAGGCAGTCCCGCCTATGGAAACATCCTCCTCCCTCAAAAACAAAAGCAGAGCACGCTTAAAAGGAAAGCCACCCCCACATTTCCTTACACTGCTAATTCTCATATCTGTGCGCACGCAAAAAATACCCGTTCCCGTTCTCATACATACTGAAATATAATCAGTGCAGATAAATGAATCAACAGGATAAACATTACTTCGGGTTTTTCAGGCTTGCTACAAAGTGTTCAAGCTCCAAAGGGCTTTGCATATTCGCAACGCTCGCCGCTACATATGCGCATTCTATCGGGTAAAAATAGCGAGAGATCTCGAGCGCCAGAAAAGGCTTCGTCACTACCAGCCTGTAGACTCGCTCACGCAAACTCCATAACCCCACGACGCTCGCAGATGCAGGTCCCCTTGCTCTCCGCTAAATACGGCATACACTTTGTCGGCAAACGAAGCTGATTTCAACCGCGGTAACCAAAGAAGGCCAGAGATGAGTATGGCAACACGAAGCAGCTGGTTTGGTGGAGCGCCCTTGCTGGATCGGTCATTGTTCGGAGCCTAACGAGAATCGAAAATGCTCAAAACGCCCGGTATAAATCACGTTCATGCTTCCTGTTCACCTCGGCCTTCTACGCTGTAGAGCTATCAACGCTTTGGTGTGCCACACCAAGCTCGGTCGCACTCAGACGTAGCGCCTACTTCAAACACAAAACAGCTTAACTAATATCGCCATAACCGAGACAGCCGCGTTTGATCCCGCATGACATTAAAACTACCTTCAGACAGCCTGAAACGCAGACGTATCCATTGCCGCTCGCAGAAGAGGAGCTTTCTTCGGAGGCTTTGGAGTTGCTACAAGTTGTTCTACTTGCAAAAAGCTTCGCATCCAAGCAACTATGGCGGCTAGTTATGTTTTTACTTCCTGCGCAAAACAGCAAAACAGGTGAGCATGACGGCGGAGAAGATCGCCACACCGAGCCTGTAGGCGCGCAGACACAAACTAGATAACCCCACGGCATCCAGGTCCCCCAGCTGGCTGCCAAATACTGCTTACACGTTTTCAGGTGACGATGGTGGTTTTGTCCAGAGTACGCAAGCCGATCACATGCCTAACATCAACTGCAGAACGGTGCCTCTGGTTGCACGGAGCGTCCTTGTCGAATCGCTTCCCACTCGAAGACCAACAGGAGTTCCCAAGAGCGGGAAGGTGTGCAGCGTACGTGAAATGAGGCGCGCTGAATGAGGTTCTTCTCGGAAGTAATGAACAAAGTGGCTAGCTAAAATGAATACTCAGGACATTGTCACCAATTGCATCTCCGAGCAAAAAAGAGATTACCGATTCTCGCAATACAAGAACACCGGCGACACTACCGGTGTCGCTTTCTTTGTGTTATCGAACGGCAACAAAACGACCTGCAGGCTTTGTCTCCTTTGTTCAAGTCCCATGCGGATTCGTTGGCTGAATCTGTCCAGTCCTTCGCAACTTCTGTCCTCCACACAACAACTGCCATTATGCATAGCCGGGTTTGCCTCAATCCTTCTGGACGTTTGGCGCAAACCGCTGCCCAGTCGCCGCGTCTTTCTACTAAGTAGTGCGTTGCATATTTACTGCCTCCCCAATTCACTGGAATCATTTGTATTGTCAGCCTCTAGCTACAAAAGGCGCTTGCAGCTTATTGAAACATCACGCCACAGTAGATACCAAAACAGAAGACGGTTACAGCAAAAGAAACTTCCACCTCGCTTCACACTGCAACGCCACAAACCCTCAGGGGTGCAAAAACACGATCATGTCTGTCCCCTGAGAGCCTGAACTGCAATAGTACACATACAGGCGTCGAGGAGATGACTTTTGTCCTACGCGCATACCTCCTGAGCAAACAAACGCGAGGCCATAACTCCAGAAAAAGCTTCATCACCCCGGACCATCATGGACGCGCACACAAACTGCATAACCTCACGAAGCCCACGCATTGAGGTCCTCTATAACGTTGACAAGCCCTTCGGTAGATGCAGATCATTTCAACAAGAGAAAGAAAACGACGGCCGAGAATAATCCCAGCTGCAAGCCAGCTGCAGGCGATAAAGTTGTAGCGGCGCATCCTTGTTGAGTCACCTGAACGTAGGAAACCAGGGAGGCCGAGGGCCCGCTTCCCGTTCTCCTATGTCTAGCGTGGTGGATTGCTATACTGAATCGGCAGTGGGATAACGAGCTCGAATGACGGTGAGGGGCAGATTCAGAAGAGCAAATTACGGATTCCACGTGCGTCTTCGTAGGTGCCTTGCGGTTTTACGCAACTCAAGCTGACCGCAGTGCCGCCACGTTCCGCCTTCCCCTCTTATCGAGCTTCCTCGTAAGACAGATGCTGTCATACATAACCTGGCCTTCTGGCAGTCCTATTACATTATCCACACAAACGCGCGAATCGTAGCAGAGCAGCAGCTGCCTCCTGTCACGTATTGCGTAGTATATGTACTGCCGTAGAAGTCCACGAACGCGGTTGTGACTTCAGGCTCCAGCAAACGCATATTGGTCATCAATACACGCCCTAAAACCCGAAAACAACCACAGCGCAGCCGCTACCCAAGAGAATGTGTCGCCAAGCCGCGCATGCAGACTAGCGCACATAAATTGAACCCCGCGACGGTCACCCCTGTAGGTCCTGTAGGCTGCCGCAAATTACTGCGTCTACCAGAAATCGGTGCTGATTCCAACTGGGCCAGGCACGCCGAGGAGACGCGCAATATTATTTGCAAAACAACGCGACATTTTAACGGAAGCGAATCGATAACTGAACACGTTTAAGACGTTTGGTATTCATCACATTAGTTCAGACCAAGAACTTGCTTACTGTGCTATCTGTCGGCTATGTTAGAGTGCTATTTAGACATTTGTGTGACATATTGGGTCCGAACGGAAAACTGTTAAGAATTCATTAGTTGCGCCTACGCCGAACAGAAAAGCGCTTAACCAATCTTGCCAAACCAGAAGTACCCGCCTGGCTTACGCGGGTACGTAACGCCTTACGCGTTCCTGTTACTTCTACGGTGCCCAATAGCTGCGCAAGGAGCAACTCATTGTGCCTTCTGCGCGTGTGTCATGCGGCACGATCCCTGTTGTCCCCGCCGTCAGTCGGGGCTCGTCATCCGCTACTCCCGTCGCACTCAGAGGCGCCGCCATCATACATATCCTGGCTTATTGTTAATACTCCTAAACCGCCGGCACGATTCGCCGAACCGTCGCGGCTCTCTCTTGCAGCGTCTTGCGCTGCCCATATACTCTCTCAACAATTCGCTGACTTTGTTGGGAATGACAGGGTCTGTTCCGCAAAGCCATATCGCCTGTAGAAGCATCCCAACCAAGTAAAATCCAAGGCGGGGCATGGTTAAAGAAAAACCAGCTCCCACCTAACCACACTCTCCACTTCGACAGATCCGCACGCCTGCTCTCGTACAATCTTGGTACGGTGTACCCACAAACGCACCAAGGAGATATCCTTGCCATGGGTGCTTTAGAAGTGCTACAAACCGTTCTAATTACTGAGCGATCAGTATTTCCGCATTTCTGGGAGGTAATTCTATGCATACTTTCTGGCCAAGGCGGCGCGCCATTGTAAGGTCACAGAAGACATCTCCCCACCGTTTCCGTAGATGTGCGCACAAGAACAACATAACCGTGCGATGCTCACACATGTAGCTCTCCTAGCTTACCGCCGAATACTGCGTATATCCCTATTGGCAGAAGCGGGTGACATCCCTAGCCACTGCTTCCTCATAACCCGTCTTGCGCTGCAGAATCACCGTCTCACCAATGAATTGGCATTGTTTGTAATTGCCGGCTCTGTCTCGCAAGCGCAAGCCTCGTATCCTACCGCCCTGCCAGTTTATAAAACACAGGGGAGCACTGTTAAAGCAAAGCAACCATCCACTTCCTTCACACTGCAACTCCGCCAATCCCTGCGCAAGCACATACAAACCCATACCTGCCGCCAAAGAGCGTGCATCCATAGGAGCACTCACCAGATAAGTTTGCTTCTTAGTACATACTGCCTGCGCAAAAGAGCGTCCGACCGTAGTGTCAGAGAAGGCCTCGGCACACTGCTGCTGCAGAACCGCGCGCACAAACTGCACAATCCCTTACACATGCAAGTCAGCTAGCTCCCTTGTTGGGTGCGCTCTGAGCACAAACGATGTCGGTTTATTCGTCCAAACCAACAATTGGATTGGCTTGGAGAGATAAACCAAGCGGTTCTGTAGCTACTTCAGCAAGACAAGAGAACCTGTAGCGCCCGCCGGCGCTACAGGTTCTCTTGTCTTGCTGCAACAGTTACACGACGAACTACGGCTTGCAACTGGACACGCAAACTGGTACGATGCCTGGCGAAATGTCTTATAACGTCTTGTTCTGCGCATATACTGCACCACTTCACATACATCGTTTGTGATGACAGATGGCAGACCCTGCCTCGCAAATCCATATCCATGTATCGAAACACCGCGCCCCGCCTAGGAAAAGGGAAGACCAAGTTAAGCAGAACGGGTTTATACTCCTCCTCCCATTGCTCAGTCACTAATCGGGATGCACGCGAAAAGCATCCGTTCCTGCCGTCATACTAACTGAAAAGGAATGGCACCCACGATCCCACCCAGAATATGTACGCGCTCTGGGAGCACCTACTCGTCACACACTGCTCTAGTTGCTGAACGCTTCGGATATCCTCACCATTCCAGCGAATTATGGGCGTACTACCTGGACAAAACAGCTCGCGATTGTGGCGCCAGAGAAGACTGCGCCACACCGTTCCCGTAGACAGGCGTCATCAAACCACAGGACCCTAGGATGTTCGCACATGCATACCCTTACCTTCCTGCCATATACTGCGTAAATTTCTATCGGCGAACCGAGGTTACTACAGTCACGGTAAGAGAACCATATGAGTGCTAAGCAACAACTGCAAAACGATGCAGCTGCCTGCATAGGGCGTGCTTATCGAACCGCTCCTTGTTGGAAGACCAAAGAGTCGAAAATGCCACAGATGTCCGGCTTGCATCACATGTTTGCATACCGGGAGCTTGCTATCCGTTCGCCTTTGCCTAATATGTTGGCGTGGTACCAACGCTTTGGCGTGGGATAAAGCGCTCGCAGGAAATTGAGTGACATATTCACAAGTTGCACAGAATCTAAACGCAAAACAACCTAACTAAACTCACAAAAGCACAAATACCTGCCTACACTATGGGCTCCACTTCCTTTTGCGTAAACGGCAAACGGGCTCACACAACTCGTGTTGCCCGTCGTGCCGGCCGTGGTTTGCACCTCGCCGTTCCTGTCCATCACAAAACAGCTCCCATTATACAGAACGTGGCTTACCGTCAATCCTTCTCAGTGTTTAGGACGAACCACCGCCTAGTCGTTGATTCCTCCCAAGACGAACTGCGCTGCGCATAAGTTGCCTCTCTGACGTCGTTTGCAGCCTGACTCTGCCCGGCAAACCCAGTTCGAGTATCAAGACACAATGCCGCATTAGAAACCAAAGAGGAGCACAGTTAAGGCAACGTTGTCTCAACTTCCTCCTCAGACATCAACTCCACGGATACACATGCTTTCACAGACGGAGACACACTTGACGTCTGACAGAATGAGATGAAAACGTGCATACATATTCACAGCTCCCGCAGCGTATCATGTGCATACTGTCTGGGCAAAGGGGCGCCAAAACACAAGGGCAGAGAAGCGTACACCACACCACGCTCACAGAAGCGCAACACATACAACGCAACTCACAAAAGTATACATGGGTTTTGGTTGCGGGCTCGCGGATCTGGATGCCACACATCCAGGTCCTCTAGCTCGCCGCCAAATAGCGCATATAATTCTGTTGTCTGTAGGAACTGTCTTAAGTCAGGGCAAACGAACCAAGCGCAAGCCCAATGTCAACGGCAAGCGGTGCAGCTGGATGCATTTGACGTCCCTGGTGAACTGAGTCTTGTTGCAGGGCCAACAATAATCGAAAGCTCAAGACACTGAAATGGCACCACGTGCAGGCAAATCGAGAGTCTGCTTCCACCTTCCCTCCACCGACTACGTTGAAGTGCGACAATCAACTAGATCTATCTACTCCAAACGCAAACCAGCTTAACTAATCACGCCAAACCAGAAACATCCGCTTGCAGTACGGGATCCTTTTTCTAATGTGTTACCCAATATCTGCATCATCATCTACGCTTTCTGCGTCGTTTTGTGCAAACGCCATTATTACTTATGGAATGTGTCGCCTGTGCCGTGGGCTGCTGTCTGCCTTTCGGTATTCGCTCCTGCCGCAGAGCAACTACCATGATGACCTCCGCAATTAGTGAACGATTGAGAAAAATCATTACGTAGCCGCCGCCTTCTCTAATAACGTATCGCGCCGCACATATACTGCCTGCTCGAGCTATTGACACTGCGTGTAAAGCAACTTCCCTAAAACCAAATGAGAGTGCCGTTAATGCAAAACGAGCTGTACCACATCGTTACACTGCACCCCCGCAAAACTGCATGCCTGCACATACACATTGACGCCTGCAACCAGACAGTCTGAAACGTAAGCGTGCTCATACAAGCGCCGGGCAGCTTATTGTGTTCCTACGTGCATACCTCCTGGGCAAAACCACGCGACGCCATAGTGGCAGAAAGGAGATCGCCACACTGCGTACACGCGCGCACACAAACTGTATCAATGGTTGCCTATGCAGGTCCTCTTTCTCGCTGCCAAGACGGCAAATCGACGGCAAATCGGGCTATATGTAACCATGAAAAGTGGTAACAGCCCAACACTAATACCAACTGGGAAGTGATGCAGCTGGCCCATGAGGCGCCGTTGTCAAGTCGCATCCTATCGAAGGACCAGCGAGAATCGAAGCATCCCAAGACATTTGGGCGACATCATGCGGGTGCAGATAACGAGCGTACCTGCAATTGCCCTTTGCCACTGTCCCCTATGCTGGAGTGCTGCTAACAATTTGTCGTGAGTTGCCTAGCTCGAATATAAATCGGTGATACATCCATAGGTTGCAAATACTCCGGACACAAAGCCGCCTAACTAATCTCTCAAAACCAGCTGCACTACCGATTCCCTCCATTTCTTGCTACTTAGCAGATACGGAATAAGCTTATCGCTCTGCGTAACTCTTGCGAAGCGCCACACGCATTTGCAGAAACTGCGCCGTCAGTTTCCGCTGGCCCTTCTGCAGATCAGCTGCCATCATGCAAAAGCCCGGCTGGAAGCAGTACTACTGAAGCTCTTCCGTAAATCGCCGCGCAGCCGCTGTTATGTCCTGGCACGCACTGCGATGCAAATAAACTACACGGCAAGTGACTGGCATTTCCTCTAATGTCAAGCTCTGTATCGTCAAAGTATATGTCGTATTGAAATTTACCGACCCACTAAAAACAAGAAAAAGCGCGATTTAAGGCTAAAGAGCCATTACATCTCTTCAAACACCGAAACAACGTTGTACGTATGCTCGTACTGGGGCACTCCAAATTTGCACTGATGCGCAGACATACCCGTGCCTGCAGCCGTACAACCTGCAAAGCAAGAATATCCATAACCGCGACAAGAAGACTAATTTGTATCGCGCCGTTTTCAACTTGCTTGAAACCATTCTAGTTGCTGGTCGCTTCGCATTCCTGCAACTCTGGTAGGTAATTAGCGCATACTCTCTGGCCAGGACAGCGCGCGGCCTTGCTGCCAAAAAAGGGTCCGTCACACTGCTCCCGTGGACGCGCACGTACATACTAGATACCCAGAAGATGAAGGCCCCATCGTCCTCCTCCACATATTGCATATGCGTCCATTGCCGCACAAAGCTGGTTCGAATCAACGCACGCAAGCGAAGCTCAAAAATGACGAAGACGATTTACCACAGATGTGAACTAAGGCCCCCCGGACGTTGATGGAAATGTCTACGAATACCCTACCGCGAGATTGCTACCCCGAAGTGATATCCGGGACGCCTGCATATGCTGAACCGTCTCCAAATATAAAACATTATCTAATTTAGCAAAAATAGTAGCGTCCGTCTACCCTACGGGTTCCGCCTCCTTTTGTGTTGTCAAATGGCTACGGAATGAGCGACGAACTTCGCATTCCTTTGTGTAAGGGCCACACAAATGTTTTTACTCGTGTTGGCCGCGCTGTCAGCCGCGGCCCGCCCCTTGCAACTGCTGTCCCTTCGCAGAGCCATATATATTCAAGGTTGAAGTTAGACCTACGCAGTATTGGCCACAAATCACTGGCTAGTCTCTGCTTCCTCCTACCAAGGACAGAGCTGCAGATATACTGCCTCACCAGTTCACTGACATCGTTTGAAATGCCGACGTGTACAGCATGTCGAAGCATTGCCCCCACTAGAAACGAGAGCAGAGCTCAATGATAGCAAGACGAGCTCCCGCTTGTCCTTACAGTGCAACTCTAAAGGTCTGCACGCATGCACATGCTAAACCATGCCTTCCACCCGGACGTCTGAAATATTACTGTGTTCATGAGCTTCGGCCAGATAAATCTGCCTGTAAATGCATACTTGCTAAGGAACAGCGTGTAGCCCCAACTCTAGAAAAAGCATCGCCACGCGGCTTTCCTAGACTCACGAACACAAACTAGAAAACCCCACGATGCTCATTTGCAGGCACCCTATCTCGCCGCCGAATAGTGCGTATAATCCTGCCGACAGGCAAAGCTGACTTTCATGACGGCAAGCTAACAAAGCCCATGCTCGATGCCAACTGCATCGACGTAACTGGTTGCATGCGGGGTCCGTGTCCCCTGTTGGAACGTCACAGGCCATCGGAAATGTTCGAGGCGTTCATGAAGCACAACACGCGTTGAAGCCGAGGGCCTTCTTCTCGTTTACTTCTGCCTACTATATGGGAGTGTTGTAAACAGGCTGCCTTGAAAAACCGAGCTCAAACGAAAATGACCGACACATTGATTTGCTGCGCCTACTCTGTACAAAAGCAGGTCAACTACCCTCCTCAAACCAAACCCACTTGCCTGCAATACCAATTCCTCTATATTTACTTTGCGTTACCCAATTGGTACACAGTGAACTACCCGTTTCCCTGTCGATTCACGAAACCCGTGTTTGTGGCGCTGCCGGAAGCGGTACGGCTTCGCCATTCCCGTCTTCCATAGATTGCAGCTTCCATAATACAGACACAGGCTAAACCCAATCATACTAAACGTTTGACGCAAAACACCTCGCAATCGCCTACAGCGCAGCACATATACTGGCTCACCAATTCACTACCAGTATTTCTGCCGTCATACTATGCCTCGTGAATTGTTATCGCATGTCGGGACACCTCGCTTTAGCAGAAACCGAAGGTGCTCACGGCATACGCTGAAAAAGCTTCGCCTTCTCAAGCTGAACCCCCACAAATCTGTTCTCATGGATGTGCACATTCACCCTGCCCTCATACAACCTGGAAAATAGTCCATAAGTGGTCCAGGAAAGTAGACGTTCGTCACGTGCATCGCACATGCGACAGACCTTTCGAGTTCTTACTGCGTTGCATCTTCACAACCCCAGCAGCTAGTTGTGCGCATACTGCCTGAGCAAAGCAGCACGAAGATCGTAACGCGAAGGAAAGCTCCGGTGCACTGGCCCTGTTGATGAGAGCAAACAAACTGCATAATCGCACGAGGAGGCCCTCTGCCTTACCACCAAGTACTGTGGATATGTCTAACGGGAAATGGAGCAGCAATGGCAGACAACCAAGCACAAGCTGACTGCCAACTACAAACGACGTAGCTGGTTGCACAAGCCATTTTTGTCCTTTTTGGAAGATCAGCAAGAATCAAAAATGTTCGGGATGTCCAGGAGACATCACACGCGTCAATATGGCAAGATTGCGCCTACACCAGGCTACCATCTGAAAGCGGTATCACCACACTGCCATGCGAAACCGTGCCCAAACGAAATCTGGAGCCACATTAAAACCTTATACCCACTCCGAGGATACTGAACCAGCTTACCTAAATTCACCAATCCAGAAGCATCTCCCCATGCGTGTTCATTACTGCGCCACCAATTTACTGAGGCCGTCCGTAACATCAGACTCTGTCTCGCAAACGCAGAGTGCAGCGCCGAACCCCCCACCACAGAATATAAGAACGAAATCAAGGAATAGGCCTAAACGAACTCCCGCTTCTTCAGCATCTTGACACATCCATGCATGCGCATATCCGTCCATGTTTGCCATCAGACTGCCTGAAACATCCATGTACACATCCGTGCGGAAAAAAGATGAATTTGCCACCCGTGTTTCAGAGTTGCTGCAACGTGCTCCAGTTGCAAACAGCTCTGCACCTGTGCAGCTTCGGCAATTTATTTTGTGCCTACCGCCTAAGAAAAAAGAGAACGCGGAATTTCGGGGCACACGTAGGCTTGGCCACCCCTCGGGCGTAGACCCGCGCACACGACTGCCCAACTCCACGATGCTCACGCATATTGTTCCGCTAGCGTACAGCACAAATACTCCGTCACCCCTAGCTAGATACACACCTACTCTCAGCATGGAATATTAGCAAAGCAAAGAGCCTTTCCAACGTGTACGGCTGGCTGCGTTTGGTGTTGGCTGCACCTGCAGATGACCGCACAGACGCCTTTGTCGAACTGCGCCTTGCATACATACATGCATAAGCCATCACATACGCGCATGCTGCGAGAGTCCTTCCCGTTCGCCTCTCCCTGCCACATTTCAGTGTCATGAACAGCATGGCGTGAGGAGCCGGCTGCAAACCAAAATTTGTCACGCATTCCTAAATACATGTTCTCAAAACAGAAACAGCTTTACCAGCCTAGCCGGATCAGAAATACCACCCTATACTACGCTTCACCAATTTTTCCGTGCTAGCCAAGATATACGTAGCCAGCCAGCGGTCGCGCGTTCCTTCGCGCAAGCGCCATGACTGTTCACGCAATTTGCGTCCGCCTTTCCCCAGTCCCGCCCTCCGCTGCACAACGATCATCAGCCCTAACCGGACTGGCCACCAAAACGTCTAAACACTCGATACAAATCATTGCGTATTCGTCGCTGCTTTTTTCCGTCATGCGCTGTGCTGCAGATACACGCCATCAACGATCTAGTGAAAACGTTTGAATGTCCCACTCTGTCGCGCAAAGTGAATTTCGCGGAGCTGAAACATCGGGCCGCAGAATATATAAAAGGCGAGCACGGCAAGAGCAAAACGAACTCCTGCCTTTCCTCACTCCATTGAGCTTCAACGCACGCGCATGCGCATCCATGCATGCTGTCAGACAGGCTGGAGCGTAGACGTCCACATCAGTGCGGCAAGCACATGATTCAGCTACCCGCATTTCGGACCTGCTGCATATTGTCCGAGCCCCAGAACAGATCGCATCTCCGCCACTCTGCTTCCTTCGTATATTCATACTTCCTGCACCCAAAACATCCCGCCATCGCAGTGTGAGAGTAGGCTTCGCCGCATCGTTGCCGTAGGCACGTGCACACAAACTGCGTAAAAACACCCGGCACACACATGCAACTTTCCTTGCTCCTTCCAATGCTGCGTGCACTCCTATCGGCAGATGAAACGCAACTCAACCAGCGTACGGAGACCAAGCCCAAGCCTAATGCCAGCACTAGGACAATTCATATGGCTGCGTGAAGCGTTCTTGTCAAGTCGCGTCCCGTTCAAACACCAACACAAATCGAAAATGTCCAAGGCAAAAAAGATATACGCGGCACACCAACAAAGGCGCCCTGCATCAAGCTCGCCTGGCGTGATTAGGAAAACCTGTTACGAACACCCCGCCGCGAGATGGCCAGCTTCAGTTACGCATTCATAAATTGCACCGACTCCAAACATAAAACGGCTTCGTCGGTCTTGCCAAGTCAGAAACACTTTTATACACAGCAGATTCCGGCCTACGTTTTGCAGGCAACGCACAGGCATACACAATTCTTGCTGACCGCGCCTTCCGCCGCTCTGTGCCCGTCGGTTCGCCCGTTCTTCGCTAAACAACTACCATCGTACATAACCGAACTGATCACCGTCGCTACTCAGCGCTCTGGTATAACGCACCGCGCAGGCGCTGCCTGCTCCTACTACGCACTGTGCTGCAGATATACTGCTTCAACAATTCAGCGAAAACATGTGTCATACCAGAATTTGTTGCGCAATCAACAAGCGCAACTGCAGTGCAAATTAAAGGAGACCATGTTCAACGAGCAGCGAGTTCCCGCTTCTTCTCGCATGCCAAAGTCCTAATTACCCGCTCAGTGGATATATAAATCCGTCATTGTTCGCATACGAGCTGAAGCGCAACAGTATTCATGATCCTGCAGAGAGAAGATCAATTTGCCATGCGTGCTGCTAGCTTGGCACAGACTGTTCTAGTCGCTGAACGCATCTCTTTTCCGTATCGTTGGCTGCGTATGACCTGCGTACGCTCTGTTTAAGCACACCGCCCAACTGCAGTGCCAAAGCCATCGCCACGCCAGCGAAGTAAATATGCTCACACACGCTGCACAGTGCGACGGCGTTCATACATGCACCTCGGTTGGCTCGCCGCCAAATACNACTAATCTATGGCTTGATACCAACGGTAGGACGATGCAGCTGCCTGTCTAGCGCGTCTCTGTCGAATTGCGGCTTGACAGGAGACCAACGCGAATCGAAAACGTATGCTTCAAACATCACATGCAAGGTGACTGAAGGCCTGCTCCCTGTTTGCCTCTGTCCATTATATTTCAGTGCTAGGGCAACTCTGCAACAGAAATTATTGACACGTTCATGAATTTCCCGTACTATGAACTAACAACAGCCTAACCAATCTAGCCAAGCCAGCAACACCCGCTTGCATTGCGGGCTCTGCATCTGTTTGTTTTAGGCACATAATGAACGAGCGGTACCATCATATTTCGTACAAACAAAGTGAGCGCTTACGCAAGTCCGGCTAGCTGCAACGTCTCTCCTAGCCTGCGACCGTCCGATTCCCGTCCTCCGCAGAGCACCGACAATCACAAGCAACCGGGTTGTCCGTCAAAACTTCTAAACACTTGACACAAACAGCCGTGTAGTTTGTTCTGCTTCCCACCACCCACTGCGCTGCACACAAGCTGCCTCAACCATTCACTGAAGCCTTTTGTCATCTCAGAATCTGCCTCGGAAACCCATATTTCAATACCGAAATACCCCACCGAACTATATATCAACAAACGTTCGGCTGCAGTAAGACGGGCTCCCACTTTTGATATCGCACTGTAAAACCCCAAACTCGCGCGTATGCGCATACGCATCTATGCATGCTATCAGCAAACCTGACACGCAGATGCGTTTACACCTAGCGCGGGGTGTTAGACCCGCTACCTGCACCTCGAAGCTGCCACAAATTGTCCGAGCTCCACAATATATCGCACCTCCGACATTATGCCAACTTCGTATATCCATACTGCCTGCACCCAAAACACCGCGCGATCGCAATGTGAGAGAAGGCTTCGCAATGCAGCTGCCCTAGGCACGTGCTCACAAACTGCATAAACACACAAAGAACACGCATGCAACTCCCCGTGCTCGCCTCAAAACGCTGTGTACACTCCTATGGGCAGATGGAATGCAGCACAACCAGCGTACGGAAACTAGGCCCAAGCTTAATACCGGCGCTAGGACGATTCATGTGGATGCATAAAGCGTTCTTGTCAAGTCTGTTCAAACACCAACACAAATCGAAAATGTTCAAGGCATAGAAGATATACACAGCCCACGAACAAAGTTGCCCTGCATCGAATTTGCGTGGAATCATTGGGGGAAAGCTGTTATGAACACCCCGTCGCGAGATGGCTAGCTCGAGGGCGCATCAGCTACGCATCCATAAATTGCACCTACCCTGATAACAAAACAGCTTCCTCAGTCTTGCGAAATAAGAAACATGGCTAGCGCGAAGGCGCATCAGCTACGCATCCATAAACTGCACCTACCCGAACACAAAACAGCTTCGTCAGTCTTGCCAAATAAGAAACATATTCATACACAACAGACCCCAGCCTCGGTTTTGCAGGCAACACACGGGTATGCACAATCCTTGCTGACCGCGCCTTTGGCAGCAGCCCGCATGTCGACTCCCCAGTTCTCGCTTAAACGACTATCATCGTACATTAGCGGACTGGTCACCGTTGCTACTCAGCCCTCTGGTACAACTCGCCGCGTAGTCGCTGCGCGCTCCTACTGTGCACTGAGCTGCGGACATATTGTTTCAACAATTCACTGAAAACATTCATGTCATGTTTTCGGCCCCAGCAAACACCCTAGCAAGCAGTGCAGTGCTAAAACGCCCCGACCCAGGAAACATTGAAAAAGAACACGATTCAAGGAAGGTGCGCTACCACTGCGCACACGCCGACTTCGCAAATCGTCAACGATACGCAGGTAAGTGCATTTCTGTTATCATACAATCGGAAACATAACGGTGCCTGTACGCGCGCTGAGACGATGCCACTGAGCTGTCAAGGTGCACCAAACTGCTTTTCACAGCGGGATTATGCTTCGCCTTCGCAGTGCCACCATAGTAGCGTGCACATACTCTCTGGCCGCAGAACCTTGCTGTCGCAGCGCCAAAGAAGGCTTCGCCACACAGTGGCCCGAAAACCATGCTCACACACTGCGCATCCCCATAAAGCTTATGCATGCTTTTCCGATAGCTCTCCACCAAGTACGGCATACACACGTGTCGGCACCCGGCACTCACTTAAACCTGCAAGAACCATACCTTTACCCATAACCCGATACTGAGAACCGTCTGCAATGTTTATGCCGTCGCTTCCTTTCACCCCTCGCCGTCCGCGGTGTAAGGNGCTCATGAGGCCTGGATCCGCTAGTCATTTCTGCGACACCACAGAAGTACGGACTGCATTTACACGCATACGGCGAAGCACGTCAGTCCATCCAGGTGCACACGCGCGCAACAGACACGCCTCAAGCGTACGTCCTGCTGTGGCTCAAATCGCAGGGCTTCCCTCAAACGCCGCCATAACCCCTCACAGTCTTCTTCCGTACCTCCTCGTCGACTGGCGCGCACTCGGCAAACAGCAGCAGGCAAAGGACAGCCTCCTGCAAGAACCATACCTTTACCCATAACACGATACTGAGAACCGTCTGCAATGCTTATGCCGTCGCTTCCTTTCACCCCTCGCCGTCCGCGGTGTAAGGATGCACCATTACCTGCCTGGGCACTGCGGCTCGCTGCGTTTCAGGATTGGCTCATGAGGCCTGGATCCGCTAGTCATTTCTGCGACACCACAGAAGTACGGACTGCACTACCACGCATACGGCGAAGCACGCCAGTCGATCGAGGTGCACACGCGCCCAATAGACACGCCTCAAGCGTACGTCCTGCTGTGGCTCAAATCGCAGTCCTTCCCTCAAACGCCATCATAACCCTTCACAGTCCTCCCGTACGTCCTCGTCGACACGCGCGCACTCGGCAAACAGCAGCAGGCAAAGGACAGCCTCCTGCAAGAACTATACCTTTACCCATAACACGATACTGAGAACCGTGTGCAATGTGTATGCCGTCGCCGCCTTTCACCCCTCGCCTTCCCCGGGTAAGGATGCGCGTTCACCTGCGCACTGCGGCTCGCTGTGGTTTAGGCTTACCTTATGGGATCTGGATCCGTTAGTAATTTCTGCGAAACCACAGAACTACGGAATATATTCATGCATACGACAAAGCCAGTCAGTCCAAACAGGTGCACAGCTGCGCAATGGACACGCTTCAAGCGTACGTCCTGCTGTGGCTCAAATCGCAGTCGCTCCCACAAACGCCATCATAACTCTTCATAGTCTTCTTCCGTACGTCCTCGTCGACACGCGCGCACTCGGCAAACAGCAGCAGGCAAAGGACAGCCTCCTGCAAGAACTATACCTTTACCCATAACACGATACNACAGCAGCAGGCAAAGGACAGCCTCCTGCAAGAACTATACCTTTACCCATAACACGATACTGAGAACCGTGTGCAATGTGTATACCATCGCCTCCTTTCACCCCTCGCCTTCCGCTGGTAAGGAAGCGCGTTCACCTGCGCACTGCGGCTCGCTCCGTTTCAGGATTGGCTCATAAGGCCTGGATCCGCTAGTCATTTCTGCGACACCACAGAACTACGAAATGCACTTCCACGCGCAGGACGAAGATAGTCAGTCCATACAGGTGCACAGCTGCGCAATAGACAAGCCTCAAGCGTACGTCCTGCTGTGGCTCAAATCGCAGTCCTTCCCACAAACGCCACCATAGCCCTTCACACTCTTCTTCCGTACGTCCTCGTCGACAGGCGCGCACTCGGCAAAGGCAAAGGACAGCTTCCTGCAAGAGCTATACCTTTACCCACAACACGATACTGAGAACCGTGTGCAATGTTTATGCCGTTGCTTCCTTTCACCCCTCGCCGTCCGCGGTGTTAGGATGCGCGATCAGCTGCCTGGGCACTGCGGCTCGCTGTGGTTTAGGCTTAGCCTATGGGATCAAACATCCATGCACACATCCGTGCGGGAAGATGTTGAATTTGCTACCCGTGTTTCAGAGTTGCTACAACGTGCTCCAATTGCAAACAGCTCTGCACCTGTGCAGCTCCGGTAATTTATTTTGTGCCTACCGCCTAAAAAAAGAAAAAACGGGCGATTTCGGGGCACACGTACGCTTGGCCACCCTCGGGCGTAGACCCGCGCGCATAACTGCGCGACTCCACGATGCTCACGCATACAGTTCTGCTAACGTCCCGCACAAATGCTGGCTTAGTTATATATAGACCTGCTCTCACCATGCCACATTAACCAAGCAAACAGTCCATGCAACGCGCGCAGCTGCCTGCGTCTGCTGTTGGCTGCACCTGCAGGTGAGCGCAGAGACGCCCTTGTCGAACTGCTCCTTGCATTAATACATACATAGGCCATCACATACGCTCATGCCGAGAGACGTATTCCCGTTTGCCTCTCCCTGCCACACTGCAGTGTCATGAGCAGCATGGCGTGAGGAGCCGGCCGCAAACCAAAATTCGTCACGCATTCACAAATACACTTTAACAGAACAGAAACATTCATATATTGATTGCACCCACTGCGAACACAAATAGTTCATTCCCACTATCACGCAAGCTGAAACATACCACTGCCCGTCCGCGCGCTGAGAGGATGCGTTTGAGCTGCGAAGGTGCACCAAACTGGCTAGTTTCAGTGGCAGGACGTTTCATCTCGGCAGTGGCAGCAGTTCATTCTGCGCGTACTCTCTGGCCAAAGCAGCGTGCCATCAGAACGCAAGAGCATGATTCGACACACCGTGGACGGAAACCCGCGCACACACACTGCACACCCGGACGAAGCTTAGGCATGCCGGTCCGATCGCTCTCCGCAAAGTACGGCGCACACACTTGTCGGCACCCGGCACTGATCTAGACCAGGCAAAACGAACCAAACGAACAACGGCAAACGGATGCGACTGCCAAAAGGGGGCATCTTTCTTGAATCGCTTCTTGTTAGACGATTAACGACTGTCCTCTGCGCGCAGACTAAAGGCCTTCTTCCGGCTTTGAACTGCACCCTACATTGGAATGCTATTAAGATTTTGCAGTGCGTGCCATGCTTGCGCAACGGCCAGTGACATATTCATATATTGAGTGCACCTATCGCGAACATAAACAACGCATTCCTGCTATCATGCAAGCTGAAACATAAGAATGCCCATACGCGAGCTGNGATGCGTTTGAGCTGCGAAGGTGCACCAAACTGTTGTTTTCAGTGGCAGGGCGCTTCGCCTTCGCAGCGCTACCAGTTAATTGTGCGCATACCTCCTGGCAGAAACAGCGTGCCATCAGAACGCTAGAGAGTGATTCGACACACCGTGGACGGAAACCCGCGCACACACACTGCACACCCGGACGAAGCTTAGGCATGCCGTTCCGATAGCTCTCCACCACGTGCGGCGCACACACTTGTCCGCACCCGGCACTGATCTAGACCAGGCAAAACGAACCAAACGAACAACTGCAAACGGATGCGACTGCCAGAAGGAGGCATCCTTCTGTAGTCGCCTCTTGCTGGAGGGTTCACAACAGTCATGTGCGCGCAGACTAAAGGCCTTCTTCCGGATTTGTGCTGCACCCTACATTGGAATGCTATTAAGATTTTGCAGTGTGTGCCATGCTTGCGCAACGGCCAGTGACATATTCATATATTGACTGCACCAATCGCGAACATAAACAACGCATTCCTGCTATCATGCAAGCTGAAACATAAGAATGCCCATACGCGAGCTGNGATGCGTTTGAGCTGCGAAGGTGCACCAAACTGTTGTTTTCAGTGGCAGGGCGCTTCGCCTTCGCAGCGCCACCAGTTTGTTGCACGCATACCTCCTGGCCGAACCAGCGCACTATCACAATACCAGAGAAGGCTTCGCCATACCGTGGCCGTACACCCGCACACACAAACTGCACACCCTCAAGAAGCTTCCGCATGCCGTTCCGATACCTCTCCACCAAGTACGGCGTACACACCTGTCAGCACCCGGCACTCATTTAAACCAGAGAAAACGATTCAAACGTAAACATTGCACCGTTTGCAGAAAGATGCAGCTGCCAGAAGGAGGCATCCTTCTGTAGCCGCCTCTTGCTGGAGGGTTCACAACAGTCATGCGCGCGCAGACTGAGGGCCCCCTTCGGTTTGCTCCTGCACCCTATTTTGGAATGCTACACAGATTTCGCATTAAGTGCCAAGCTCGCACAACGCCCAGTAATATACTTATATATTGATTGCACCAACAGCAAACACAAGCAGCTGGACTAGTGTAGCCACGCAACCAACGCTTCTGTGCTCCACGGCCAACCCGAGCTTTGCATTACCCAATAGTTGCACAATAAGCCAGTAGTTGGGAGCCTCTCTAGCCAATCGCCATGCATATTTGTTTAATCCATGTTGGCCGCGCCACTCCCACCTGTCACCGCGGGCCCCCCACACGGTATCTTGCATCTCCGCAAAACAACTACCATTGCACATGTCCACGATGACCCTCAATACTAGTGAGTACTCGAAACAAATCATCTCGCACCGTTTCTGCCTCCTACCATGTATTGCCATGTGCATGCAGTGCGCCACCAATTTACTGAGGCCGTTCGCAATATCAGACTCTGTCTAGCAAACGCATATCGCAGCGCCGAACCCCCAACCACAGTATATAAGAACGAAATCCAGGAATACGCCTAAACGAGCTCCCGCTTCTTCAGCACTTTGACATATGCATGCACGCGCATACCTGTCCATGTCTGCTATCGGACTGCCTGAAGCATCCATGCACACGTACGTGCGGAAAGAAGATGAATTTGCCACCCGTGTTCCACAGTTGCTACAACGTGTTCCAGTTGCAAACACCTCCGCACATGTGCAGCTTCGGTAATTTATTTTGTGCCTACCTTCTGAAAAAACAAACAACCCGCGATTTCAGTCCACCAAGGCTTCACCAGCTCTCGGACATAGACCCGCGCACACAACGGCACAGCTCCATGATACTCACACATGCAGTTCTGTTAGCGTCCCGCACGAATACCGCGTCACGCCTAGCTAGATGCAGACCTGCTTTCATCATGGCATATCGGCCACGTCGAACATCTATGCAGCGTGCGCAGCTGGCTGCGTCTGCTGTTGGCTGTATTTGCAGATGACCGCACAGACGCCCTCGTCAAACTTCTCCTTGCATAAATACATGCATAGGCCATCACATGCGCGTATGCTGAGAGACTCCTTTCCGTTTGCCTCTCCCTGCCACACTGCAGTATCATGAACTGCATGGCGTGAGGAGCCGGCAGCAAACGAAAACCGGTCGCGCATTTATACGTACACGTTTTCTGAAGAGAAACAGCATAACCAACCTAGCCTGACCAGCAATACCAGCCTATAAGACGGTTCACTTTTTTTTCTGTGCTAGCCCAGAGTTGCGTAGCCAGCTAGCGGTCCCGCGTTCGTTCGCGCAATCGTCATGATTGTTCACGGAATTCGCGTTCGCTTCTCCCCACTCCCGCCCTCTGCTGCACAACGCTCATCAGCCATAACAGTACGGGCCGCCAAAACCTTTAAGCAGTGGACACGAATCACTGCGTATTCGTTGCTGCCCTTTTCCGTCATGCGCTGTGCTGCAGATGCACTGTATCAACGATCTATGAACCGTCTGAATGCCCGACTCCGCGGCGCACAGACGATTTCGCGAAGCCGGAACATAGCGCCGCAGAATATATAAAAGGAGAGTACGGCAAAAGCAAAACGAACTCTTGCCTTTCCTGACTCTGCTTAACATGAACGCATGCTATCCGACAGACTAGAGCGTAGACGTACAGATCAGTGCGGCAAGCACATGATTCAGCTACCCGCATTTCAGACCTGTTACGAATTGTCCGACATCGAGGACAATACGCATCTCCGCGACTCTGCCACCTGCGTATGTCCATACTGCCTGCCCCAAAGCCTCGCGCCATCGCCGTGTGAAAGTAGGCTTCGCCACACCGCTGCAGTAAACGCGTGCATACAAACTGCATGTACACACGAGGCACGCACATGCAAGTTCCCCTGCCCAACTCCAAATGCTGCGTACACTGATATCGGTGGATGAAACGCAACTCTATCAGCGCACGCGAACCAAGCCCAACCTTAATACCAGCGCTAGGACAATTCATATGCCTGCATGAAGCGTTCGTGTCAAGCCGCTTCCTGTTCGAACGCCAACACAAATCGAAAATGTTCAAGGCATAGAAGATTTACCAGACAAACGAACAAATGCGCCCTGCATCGAGTTCGCCTGGAGTTATTAGGGAAAGCTGTTACGAACACTCCAACGCGACATGGCTAGCTCGAAGGCGCATCAGTTACGCATTGATAAATTGCACCAGCTCCGAACACGAAACAGCATCGTCAGTTTTGCCAAATAAGAAACATCCTCATATGCAGCAGATCCCAGCCTCGTTTTTGCAGTCAACGCACGGGTATACACAACCCTTGCTGACCGCCTGTTCGGCTGGAGCCCGCCAGTCGATTCTCTCGCTCTCCGCTAAACACCTACCATCGTGCATAACCGGGCTGATCACCGTTGCTATTCAGCGCTCTGGTACAGCTCGCCGCACATTCACTGCCCGTTCCTACTGAGAACTGTGCTGCGGAAATATTGTTTCAACAATTCACTGACAACACTCATGTCATGCTTTCGCGCCCCAGCAAACACCCCAACAAGCAGTGCAGCCCTAAAACGCCTTGACCAAGGAAACATTAAAGAGGAACACGATTCAAGGGAAGCGCGCTACCACTGCACACACGCTGATTTAGCTAATTTTCAACGATACGCAAGTAAATGCATTCCCGCTATCATACATTTTGAAACATAACGGTGCCCGCACGCAGGATGGGAAGACGCCTCTGGGCTGAGAAGACGCACCAATGTGCTTTTCTCAGTGGCAGGATACTTCGCCTTCGCAGCGCCACCACAGTAGCGTGCACATACTCTCTGGCCTCAGCAGCGTGCTGTCGCAGGGCCAGAGAAGGCTTCGCCACCCCGTCGCAGGATACCCGCACACACACAGTGCCCACCCTCAAGAAGCTGAGGCATGCTGTTCCGATACCTCTCCACCAAGTACGGCGTACACACCTGTCGAACCAAACGCAAATCTTGCACCAACTACAAAACAATGCAGCTGCCGAAGGGAGGCATCCTAGTCGAGGTGCTTCTTGCTGGACGATTAACGAAAGTCATGGGCGAGCAGACTGCGGGCCTCCTGCCGGTTTTCTCCTGCACCCTACTTTGGAATGCTACTGAGATTTTGCAATGCGTCCCATGCTCCAGCAACGGCTAGCGACATATTTATACATTAGTTGCATCAACCTCGAACACAAACACTTCATTCCTGCTATCATGCAAGCTGAAACATATGCGTGCCCACACGCGCGCTGACAAGATGCGTTCCACCTGCTAAGGTGCACCAACCTGTTGTTTCCAGCGGCAGGACGCTTCGCCTGCGCAGCACCACCAGCTTATTGTGGGCATACCTCCTGGCAAACGCAGCGCGCTATCACAATGCCAGGGACTCCTTTGCCACACCGCGGCCGGAAACGCACGCACACAAACTGCACACACTCAAGAAGCTTGGGCGAGCCGTTCCGATACCTCTCCACCAAGTACGGCGTACGCGCCTGTCGGCACCCGGCACTCATTTAAACCAGG
>NW_013577280.1:14033-14616 GCF_000499745.2 Eimeria mitis | reverse complement strand
GCAGCAGCAGACGCCGTCGTTGGAGCCGCCATTCTCGATATACTGCTGCTGCTGCTGATGATGCAGCAAAACTTGCTGCTGCTGCTGCTGCTGCTGCTGTTGCTGCTGCTGCTGCTGAGGCAGTATTTCGCGCTTGTTGCTGAGCTGGCGGTGATTCGTGCTGCTGCTGCTGCTGTTGCTGCTTTTGCTGCTGCTGCTGCTGCTGCAGCAGCAGAACGCTGGCTGCGTTGAGGGAGCTGACGAAATGCTGTTGTCTTTGCTGCTGCAGCAGAGGAAGCAAACAAAGAAAGAAATAAGTTGCTGCTGCTGCTGCTGCAGCTGTTTTTGTTGCTGCTGCTGCTGCTGTTTCCCTTTGTTATATTTATTTTAAAGAGGATGACCCCGATGCATGCAGCGCAGCAGCACGGCTACTGGAGGCCAGACGACGAGCAGCAGCAGCAGCAGCAGCAGCAGCAGCAGCAGCAGCAGCAGCAGCAGCAGCAGCGGCTGCAGCTGCTGCGGCCCCGGGGCTTGTAGTGTGGGGAGCTGCTGCAGCTTTCTTGTGAAAAGTATTACAGCAGCAGCAGCAGCAGCAGCAGCAGCA
>NW_013577280.1:13826-13969 GCF_000499745.2 Eimeria mitis | reverse complement strand
ATTTTCTCTTCTCTCGTTCTTTTATCTTTACTTGTGGGTAGCCTCACGAAGCAGCAGCAGCAGCAGCAGCAGCAGCAGCAGCGGGACGGGGTGGGGTCTGCTCCGTCGAGTTGTGTTGTTTTTGTTTTTTTTTTGTTTTTTTG
>NW_013577280.1:12871-13490 GCF_000499745.2 Eimeria mitis | reverse complement strand
AAAAAAAAAAAAAAAAAAAAAAAAAAAAAAAAAAAAAGCTAGAGAAGATGGGGCGAGCGGAGAGAGCAGCAAAGAGAAAGGAGTATTTTCCTCGTTTATATAAATTATTATCTGAATATAATAAAATATTAATTGTATCAGCAGACAATGTAGGGTCAGCTCAGTTAGCTTCTATACGTGTTGCTTTGAGGGGTAAAGGAGAAATACTTATGGGTAAAAATACTATGATAAGAACAGCACTAAGACAACGTTTAAATATATCACCACAATATGAAAGTTTATTACCTTTAATAAAATTAAATATAGGTTTTGTATTTTGTAAAGAAGAATGTAATATTATAAAAGATATTATAAATACACATAGAATACCTGCTCCAGCTAGACAAGGTGTATATGCACCTGTTGATGTTTATATAGAAGCAGGGCCCACAGGTATAGACCCAGGCTCTACTTCTTTTTTTCAGGCTTTAGGTATAAGTACAAAGATAGTAAAGGGACAAATAGAAATACAAAATAAAGTTCATCTTATAAAAAAAGATGAAAAAGTCTCCGCCAGTGCTGCTACCCTTCTCAATAAACTTAATATTAAACCCTTCCAGTATGGGCTCAAGATAGAACA
>NW_013577280.1:10853-11525 GCF_000499745.2 Eimeria mitis | reverse complement strand
AAAAACTTACAGCTTATACACACGCCACATACTGCCCCAGCTAGCTAGCTAGCTAGCTAGCTAGCTAGCTAGCTGGCTAGCTCGACTGGCTAGCTGGCTAGATATACTAGCTGGCTAGCTAGCGAGCTAGCTAACCGGATGGCTAGCAATCCAGCTAGCTATGCGGATAGCTAGCTAGCTAGCTAGCTAGCTAGCTAGCTAGCTAGCCAGCGGCGAGAGAAGAAAACGCAGAGAGACTGCTGCGCTAAGGGATGTCTCCCATGATTGTCTTTTACCCTGATCAGCTAGCTAGCTAGAAATACAGCTAGCCAAGCGGCTAGCTAGACAGACAGCTAGCTAGAAGGCAAAGTAGACAGATAGCTAGCTAGGAATCAAGGTAGACAGATAGCTAGCTAAGCAGCTAGCCATACAGATAGCTAGACAGGTAGCTAGCCAAGTATCTAGTCTAGCCAGCCAGCCAGCTAGCTGGCTAGCTAGCTGGCTAGCTAGCTGGCTAGCTAGCTGGCTAGCTAGCTAGCCAGGCGTCTCTTACAAACGCTAAACACTGTGCAGTTGAGTGGGGAGAGGTTAGGAGGGATGGGGGAGACAGCTAGCTAGCGATTAGAACCAGAGACAGCTAGCTATGAAGCAACGGAGACAGCTAGCCAAAGGGAAACAGAGACAGCTAGCTGT
>NW_013577280.1:10200-10753 GCF_000499745.2 Eimeria mitis | reverse complement strand
AAACGCTAAACACTGTGCAGTTGAGTGGGGAGAGGTTAGGAGGGATGGGGGAGACAGCTAGCTAGCGATTGGAACCAGAGATAGCTAGCTATGAAGCAACGGAGACAGCTAGCCAAAGAGAAACAGAGACAGCTAGCTAGATAGAAAGGGAGACAGCTAGCTGTATAGAAAGGGAGACAGCTAGCTGTATAGAAGGGGAAACGGCTAGCCGTATAGAAAGGGAGACAGCTAGCTGTGAAGCAGCAGAGACAGCTAGACAAGTACAGCAGCAAGCAGCTAGCTAGGGAGCAGCAGAGACAGCTAGCCAAAGAGAAACGGAGACAGCTAGCTAGCTAGCTATGAAGCAGCAGAGACAGCTAGCTTAATAAAAGAGGAGACAGCTAGCTAGCTAGCTAGAGAACAGCCAGCTAGCCAAAAGAAACAGAGACAGCTAGCTAGCTAGCTAGCTAGCCAAGAGAAACAGAGACAGCTAGCTAGGATACAGCTAGCTGGCGCTGTGTTCTCTCCTTGGGGTGTCTCCGCATACACCCCGGCGGGGGGTGGCGTTTGCTGC
>NW_013577280.1:9513-10125 GCF_000499745.2 Eimeria mitis | reverse complement strand
TATATATATATATATATATATATATATATATATATATATATATATATATATATATATATATGTATAGAAGTATACAAACAAACGTTGTGCTGCTGCTAATTGCTGCTGCTGTTGCTGCTTCTGCTGCTGCTGCAGTCCCTGCTCGTGTTGACCTGGGTCGCTGCGCTGCTGCAGCAGCAGCAGCAGCAGCAGCAGCAGCAGCAACTCACTTGTTGGAGCTGCTGCGTTGTTTTTGTTTTTTTTTTGCTTTCTTAGTGATATATCGCGGCAGATATTCTCCTGCTGCTGCTGCTGCTGCTGCTGCTGCTGCTGCTGCTGGGGGGCCCCTCTAGCTGTGGGGCCCCACACGGCACCAGCAGCAGCAGCAGCAGCAGCAGCGAAATACAGCAGCAGCAGATTGCTTACAAAAGGAAAAAAAGGAGACAGTTGCTGCAGCAAATGAAAGAGAGACAAAAGGAGACACGATTGCTGCTGCAGCCGCTACAGCAGCAGCAGCAGCAGCAGCAGCAGCAGCAGCAGCAGCAGCAGCAGCAGCAGCAGCAGCTGTAGGCAATATGACCCCCCCCTTCCTTGTTGAGCGTCTGCTGCTTGCAAAGACAGCAGCAGCACCAG
>NW_013577280.1:8947-9413 GCF_000499745.2 Eimeria mitis | reverse complement strand
CTGCTGCTGCTGCTGCTGCTGCTGCTGCTGCTGCTGGGGGGCCCCTCTAGCTGTGGGGCCCCACACGGCAGCAGCAGCAGCAGCGCAGCAGCAGCAGAATACAGCAGCAGCAGATTGCTTATAAAAGGGAAAAAAGAAGACAGTTGCTGCAGCAAATGAAACAGAGACAAAAGGAGACACGATTGCTGCTGCAGCCGCTACAGCAGCAGCAGCAGCAGCAGCAGCAGCAGCAGCAGCAGCTGTAGGCAATATGACCCCCTCCTTGCTTGTTGAGCGTCTGCTGCTTGCAAAGACAGCAGCAGCACCAGCAGCAGCAGCAGCAGCAGCAGCGCCAGTAGCAGCAGCACCAGCAGCAACTGTTGCAGCAGCAGCAGCAGCAGCAGCAGGATCCCTTGCTGCTCCTCACCGCAACTTCAGCAGCAGCAGCAGCAGCAGGTGGAGGAGACAGTTGAAACCCTCAGACATT
>NW_013577280.1:6447-6771 GCF_000499745.2 Eimeria mitis | reverse complement strand
CCGCTGCTGCTGCTGCTGTAGCTGCCATATGAGTGTTGCAGCAACGTTTTGTATATCTGCTCTACCCTGTTATTTATTTCCTCCTTCACCAACACTGCTGCTGCTGCTGCTGCTGCTTTTTCTGCTGCTGCTTTTTCTGCTGCTGCTGCTGCTGCTGCTGCTGCTGCTGCTGCAGCGTTTGCTGCTGTCTCTTACAGAGCTGCTGCGGCTGTCTGCGTGGCCGCGCGAAGAAATTTTAAAGAAAAGTTTACGGGCTGTCTGGCTGGCAGCAGCACTCATAAGAAATAGAAGACAAAGACAAATACAAAGACACAACCACACGCT
>NW_013577280.1:6032-6382 GCF_000499745.2 Eimeria mitis | reverse complement strand
CTGGCAGCAGCACTCATAAGAAATAGAAGACAAAGACAAATACAAAGACACAACCACACGCTGCTGCTGCAGGGTGTAGACAGCAGCGCGCTGCTGTCTATGCAAGACCTCAGGGCCTTGTGGGTGGGGGCGACGGTGGACCCGCTGCTGCCAGCAGCAGCACGAGTGGTGCTGCTGCAGGAGCAGCAGCAAGACAAGCCAGAAGCAGAAGCAGCAGCAGCTGCTGCTGCTGCTGCTGACCCTGCTGCTGCAGCACAACCCGGGCGGCTAGCAGCAACTGCTGCTTTTGTGGCGGCCTCCCTCGCAGACACCACTCTCTTTGCACCCCAAACGAGGTGTACGTACTGCTG
>NW_013577280.1:5583-5932 GCF_000499745.2 Eimeria mitis | reverse complement strand
CAGCAGCTGCTGCTGCTGCTGCTGACCCTGCTGCTGCAGCACAACCCGGGCGGCTAGCAGCAACTGCTGCCTTTGTGGCGGCCTCCCTCGCAGACACCACTCTCTTTGCACCCCAAACGAGGTGTACGTACACCTCAATCTGCTGCTGCTGCTGCTGCTGCTGCTGCTGCTGCTGCGGATGCTACTGTTGCTAGTGTTGCTGCTGCTGCTGCTGCTGCTGTTGCTGGTAGGCGCATGCAACGTGTACTTGTTTTGCTGCTCTTGGTTTGTGTCTGCTGCTGCTGCTTACACACTGTGATTGATGACCCTTGTTTGTTCGTTTGCTGCTGCTGCTGCTGCTTCTGTTCTG
>NW_013577280.1:4967-5483 GCF_000499745.2 Eimeria mitis | reverse complement strand
CAGCAGCAGAAGGAGACAGCAGCAAGGGGCAGCAGCAACTGTCTCCTTTCAGCAGCAGCGATGGCTGGGAGTACTTCCTCTCCACACCCGGGGTCTCTAGACACGGCGCGAGAACTGCTGCTGCTGCTGCTGCTGCTGCTGCTGCTGCTGCTGCGGCAGGCCATGCACCAGCAGCAGCAGATGCAGCAGCAGCAGATGCAGCAGCAGCAGAAGCAGCAGCAGCAGATGCAGCAGCAGCAGCAACTCCAATAACATCATCTCCTGCTGCAGCAACAGCAACACCGCGTGCTGCAGCAACACCCCCACTCCCTCCCCCACCACCGCCACCAGCAGCAGCACCACCAGCACCAGCAGCAGCAGCAGCAGCAGCAGCAGCAGCAGCAGCAGCAGCAGCAGCAAAGGAGAAAGGTGTAGTGTATGATGGCGTGTGGGGGTCTTCTGGCTTCAAATTCTATCGGGGGCGGCTGCGCCGTGAGCGGAGACAAACAGAATAAACTAGCAGCAGCAGCAGCAGCA
>NW_013577280.1:3545-4867 GCF_000499745.2 Eimeria mitis | reverse complement strand
TGCTGCTGCTGCTGCTGCTGCTGCTGCGGATGCTACTGTTGCTAGTGTTGCTGCTGCTGCTGCTGCTGCTAGGTGCATGCAACGTGTACTTGTTTTGCTGCTCTTGGTTTGTGTCTGCTGCTGCTGCTTAAACACTGTTATTGATGACCCTTGTTCGTTTGCTGCTGCTGCTGCTGCTGCTGTTCTGCTGCTGCTGCTGCTGCTGCTGCTGCTGGTGTGTTGCTGCTGCTGCAGCTGAATTGGGGGGTGTGGAGCGTTTCATGGAGCTGCCTGGCAGCAGCAGCAGCAGCAGCAGCAGAGACAGAAGAGCTTCGGTTATGAGTCTCCTTACAGCAGCAGCAGCAGCAGCAGAAGGAGACAGCAGCAAGGGGCAGCAGCAACTGTCTCCTTTCAGCAGCAGCGATGGCTGGGATTACTTCCTCACCACACCCGGGGTCTCTAGACACGGCGCGAGAACTGCTGCTGCTGCTGCTGCTGCTGCTGCTGCTGCCGCAGGTGGTGCACCAACAGCAGCAGATGCAGCAGCAGCAGCAGCAGATGCAGCAGCAGCAGATGCAGCAGCAGCAGATGCAGCAGCAGCAGATGCAGCAGCAGCAGCAACTGCAATGAAATCATCCCCTGCTGCAGCAACAGCAACACCGCGTGCTGCAGCAACACCCCCACTCCCCCCCCGACCACCACCAGCAGCAGCAGCACCAGCAGCAGCAGCAGCAGCAGCAGCAGCAGCAGCAGCAAAGGAGAAAGGTGTAGTGTATGATGGCGTGTGGGGGTCTTCTGGCTTCAAATTCTATCGGGGGCGGCTGCGCCGTGAGCGGAGACAAACAGAATAAACTAGCAGCAGCAGCAGCAGCAGCAGCAGCAGCAGCAGCAGCAGCTGCTGCTGCTGCTGCTGCTGCTTCTGCAGGTGATGCTGATGTTGCAGCAGCAGCTGTTGATGCAACTGCACCAGGTGCTGCAGCTGCAGCAGCTGCTGCAGCTGCTGCAGCTGCTGCTGCTGTTGCTGCTGCGACAGCAGCTGGTGCTGTTGCTTCAATAGCACATAATGCTGTTGTTGCTGCTGCAACTGCTGCTGCTGCTGTTGCTGCAGCAACTGCTGCTGCTGCTGCAACCAGTGCTGGTGCAGCAGCAGCAGCAGCAGCAGCAGCAGCAAAAACTTTGGTGGTGTTGTTTAGTAAATATATTAAGGATTGGCTATTAGAGAGAGACAAAAGGAGACAGATAGAGAAAAAGGAGACAGAAGAGAGACAAAAAGGAGACAGAAAGAGAGACAAAAAGGAGACAGAAAGAAGAGACAAAAAACATTTTATAGGGTTTATAATAGG
>NW_013577280.1:3275-3445 GCF_000499745.2 Eimeria mitis | reverse complement strand
CTATCGGGGGCGGCTGCGCCGTGAGCGGAGACAAACAGAATAAACTAGCAGCAGCAGCAGCAGCAGCAGCTGCTGCTGCTGCTGCTGCTGCTGCAGGTGATGCTGCTGTTGCAGCAGCTGCTGTTGATGCAACTGCACCAGGTGCTGCTGCTGCAGCAGCTGCTGCAGCA
>NW_013577280.1:2357-3039 GCF_000499745.2 Eimeria mitis | reverse complement strand
GATAGAGAAAAAGGAGACAGAAGAGAGACAAAAAGGAGACAGAAAGAGAGACAAAAAGGAGACAGAAAGAGAGACAAAAAGGAGACAGAAAGAAGAGACAAAAAGCATTTTATAGGGTTTATAATAGGTTAGGGTTTAGGGTTTAGGGTTTAGGGTTTAGGGTTTAGGATAAGGAGACAGAGAAAGAAGGAGACAGAAAAAATAATGTAGATGCAGCGGAGACAGAGACAAAAAGAGACAGAAAAAGGAGACAGATAAATAAATATAAAATAGATATAGAGAGATACAAAAGAGGAGACAGAAAGGAGACAGAAGAAAGGAGACAGAAAAAGGAGACAGAAAAAGGAGACAGAGAGAGACAAACAAAGATAAAGGAGACAGAGAAAGGAGACAGAGATAGAGGAGACAGAAGAAAGAGACAGAGAAAGAGAGAGAAAGAAAAAAAAACAAAAGAAACAAAACGGAGACAGAGAGAGACAAACAAAAACAAAAGAGACAAAAAAGGAGACAGACAAAACACAAAAAAATATAAAAGAGACAGAAAAAGGAGACAGAGACAAAAAGAGACAAAAAAGGAGACAGAAAGAAGAGAAAGGAGACAGAAAAAAAAAAAGAAAAAAGGAGACAGAAAAAAGAAAAAGGAGACAGATAGATACACCTGAACAGTAAAAGGTTTTTTATA
>NW_013577280.1:1296-1877 GCF_000499745.2 Eimeria mitis | reverse complement strand
AAAAAGGAGACAGATAGATACACCTGAACAGTAAAAGGTTTTTTATAGCTGCTGCTGCTGCAGCAGCTGCTGCAGCAGCAGCAGCAGCAGCAGCAGCAGCAGCGGCAGGCAAAACCCTTTCTAGGGTTTGCGGTTGCAGCGATATGAGGGTTTAGGGTTTAGGGTTTAGGGTTTGTATTGAAGGCGGGAGAAACCCCCAAGGGTTTACAGCCGTCTAATAAATAGTATAAATACTCCTTATTAGGGTTTAGGGTTTGGGGTTTAGGGTTTGAGGCATTGTTTTCCTGCTGCTGCTGCTGCTGCTGCTGCTGCTGCAGCTGCTGCATGCAGGAGGAGTTGTGTTGCTGCTGCTGAAGGGTTTATATATGCTACTCCGGTTAGGGGTTTAGGGTTTAGGGTTTAGGGTTTAGGGTTTAGTGGTGCTGCAGCTGCTGCAGCTGCTGCAGCTGCTGCAGGCAAGGGTGTTTGTGTGTTTGTTGTTGTGTATTTTGTCTGTTTTTTCTGCTGCTGCTGTTGCTGCTGTTGCTGCTGTTGCTGGTGTTGCTGCTGCTGCTGCTGCAGCTCGCAATAGAATTTCTTTC
>NW_013577280.1:853-1196 GCF_000499745.2 Eimeria mitis | reverse complement strand
GTGTGTTTGTTGTTGTGTATTTTGTCTGTTTTTTCTGCTGCTGCTGTTGCTGCTGTTGCTGCTGTTGCTGTTGCTCCTGTTGCTGCTGCTGCTGCTCTCAATAGAATTTCTTTTGCTGCAGCAGCAACACGTGCTGCTGCTGCTGCTGCTGCTGCTTCTGCATACACCCGGGCTACCTCTTCTGTCCCCGAGGGCCTCACAAAGAGACGAGCAAAGGGGCCCGCTGTTGCTACTAACTCATCTATAGCAACCTAAAAAAAATATAAATAAAATAAATAAAATAAATAAATAAATAAATAAGTAAATATAAATAAATAAATATATAATATACAGAAAAAGACAG
>NW_013577280.1:406-753 GCF_000499745.2 Eimeria mitis | reverse complement strand
CTATAGCAATATAAAAATAAATATATAAATTAAATAAAAAAATATATATATTAAATAAATAAATATATAAATAAATACATATATAAAGAAAATAATAGAGACAACTAACAAGGAGACAGAGGAGACAGATAAAGGAGACAAAAGAGACAAAAAAGGAGACAGGAGCACAAAGGAGATACATGCAGCTGCAACTGCTTCTGCTACTGCAGCAGCAGCAGCAGCAGAAACAGCAGCAGCAGCAGCAGCAGCAGCAAGAGCAGCAGAAGCAAATGTAAAAAGCAGCAATTCACCTGCCGCAACAGCAGCAGCAACCGCCACAGCATGAACAGAACCCCCACCACAACCAA
>NW_013577280.1:0-306 GCF_000499745.2 Eimeria mitis | reverse complement strand
AGACAAAGAACAAAGAGGAAAGGAGACAGTTGAAAAGAGCTGCTTGGTGGGGTTGTTGTGTTCATACTCACTCATCTATAGCAATATAAAAATAAATATATAAATTAAATAAATAAATTAAATAAATAAATAAATAAATAAATGTATAATATACAGAAAACAAGAAAGACGCAAAAAGGAGACAGCGGAGACAGTTGAAAAGAGCTGCTTGGTGGGGTTGTTGTGTTCATCCTCACCTATAGCAATATAAAAATAAATATATAAATTAAATAAAAAAATATATATATTAAATAAATAAATATATAA
>NW_013577279.1:754-1369 GCF_000499745.2 Eimeria mitis | reverse complement strand
CTAGTCCGCACAGTTCAGTCTGGAAGGCTAGCTACCCCAGCCTCGAAAAAAAGGGCAAGGAGATGCGACACACTCCCAACGTGGCGGCGTTGGACGAGGCTTCCGCATGGCGCCATGGCACCTCGTCCACTAAACAAAATTCAGCAATTCAGCTGAGTGTCTGAGGATGAGAACGACGCTTGTTCCCTTCTAAGCAAGTGCTCCCCGCGCGACGACGACCCATGAACGGCCAGCACCAGGGGTTTGCCAAGCCACATGCAGGGTGAGGGCCTCCCCATGGAGTCGAAATACCGTATTGGGGGCGACTTAGGATGCTGACCACCTTTAGGTACTTCATGTTAATTCAAAATAAGTTTCTGGAAAAGAGTTACCGGGTTTGCTGTGAGTTCACCGTTGACCGCCAGACCCAACGCGAAGACAGCCGGAACCGCTCCATAGTGCAACATCGGGTGCAACCAACGGTTCCAGGCGAAACAGCAACGGTTCCACGCCTGAAAAGGGGACAGTCACAAGCATGATCCGTAATGAAGCACATGCAATGAATTACCAAAGAGCAGCACAAAGAAGCGCCACATGATCGAGGGACACGCAGCGTCGAGTGGAAGTAAAATCCAT
>NW_013577279.1:0-724 GCF_000499745.2 Eimeria mitis | reverse complement strand
ATGCTACGTCAAGGGACTGGCGTTTCAGGTGTAGAAGGACAGCGGCTCTGCGAGCCCGACGCTCTTATGCAGCTGCAGCAGTGAAACAACGGCAGTTCGAGGCAGCAATGTAAGTACCGTTTGGGCTTTTCTTTCCAACGCATCCTTGCTCAAGGCGGCTCCCATCCTGGAGATGAGGAGCAGCAGGGAAAATAGAAGGCTCCTACGGTCACGTCGTCCGTTCGGCAGCAGGCTTCGGCCAGTAGTTGACGTGTAGGAGTTTAGTTTGCTTATATGCGGCAGAAAATGTAGCAACAACACATTTGGACGCGTAATGCTATTCTCTTTTGCAGTTTCTCGAGTAACAAGACTTCGAACCGGACCCACTCGACGATTGGGGCTGCAGTCCAGACCCGACGCATGGAGAAAGCCGCTGGCTATATTGCGCATAATAGGAAAAGTATGAACACCTAAAGTATAATAAAGGGAATTGTATAATGGCTATTCATGCTGGGGAGATCTACCTGTAATTACACATGGCCTCATGTGCTGACGGGTACTATACGTGTTTATTCGTTCTGTGCCCCCCCGTAGTTTGTTGGAAAGCGCACTGCCGTAGATTACCTTTTCTAAAGAATATTTACAAGCAAGCAGCATTCTACTGTCTTTCCTTGCTTGCTCCGTCAGCGGCTGTTTCTAGTGGCTTTCACACGCATCTGCACTTCAATGAAAATGACTGCAAATG
>NW_013577278.1:1054-1369 GCF_000499745.2 Eimeria mitis | reverse complement strand
CAGTTCAGGTGGACTGATGCAATAGAAGTGAGGGTTTAGGGTTTAGGGTTTAGGGTTTAGGGTTTAGGGTTTAGGGTTTAGTGTTTAGGGTCTAGGGGGTGGGGGGTGGTGTTTTAGTTAATTTGTTTGAGGACCCCTACACACAGTTCAGGTGGACTGATGCAATAGAAGTGAGGGTTTAGGGTTTAGGGTTTAGGGTTTAGGGTTTAGGGTCTAGGGTTTAGGGGGTGGGGGGTGGGGTTTAGGGTTTAGGGGTTGAGCGGTGGGGGAGGGGAGTTGGGGTTTAGGGTTTAGGGTTTAGGGTTTAGAGGTTGG
>NW_013577278.1:408-898 GCF_000499745.2 Eimeria mitis | reverse complement strand
AACAGCAGCAACAGCAGCAGCAACAGCAGCAACAGCAGCAGCAGCAGCAGCAGCAGCAGCAGCAGCAGCATGTTTGTTGTTGTGTGTGTAGGCTCTCTTTCTTGGGGCCCGCAACATCGAAGCCTCAGGGGTCCGCAAGGAGGAATGCAGAGCGCTGCAAAGGGTAAAATATATCTGCTGCTGCTGCTGCTGCTGCTGCTGCTGCTGCTGTTGATGCTGTTGTTGCTGTTGCTGTTGCTGTTGCTGCTGCTGTTGTTGCTGCTGCTGCTGCTGTTGCTGTTGCTGCTGCTGCTGTTGTTGATGTTGCTGCTGTTGGTGCTGCTGCTGCTGTTGTTGCTGTTGCTGCTGTTGTTGCTGCTGCTGCTGCTGCTGCTAGTGCTGTTGCTGCTGTTGCTGCTGTTGCTGCTATTGTTGTTCTTGCTGCTGTTGTTGCTGTTGTTGCTGTTGCTGCTGTTGTTGCTGTTGCTGCTGCTGTTGTTGTTGCTGTTGC
>NW_013577278.1:236-387 GCF_000499745.2 Eimeria mitis | reverse complement strand
TGTTGTTGTTGCTGCTGCTGTTGTTGCTGTTGTTGTCTCTGCTGCTGCTGCTGTTGCTGCTGCTGCTGCTGCTGTTGTTGCTGCTGCTGCTGTTGCTGGTGGTGGTGAATCTCCATGCATGCAAATATCGCCAGCAGCAGCAGCAGCAGCA
>NW_013577278.1:0-189 GCF_000499745.2 Eimeria mitis | reverse complement strand
ATATATATATATATATATATATATATATATATATATATATATATATATATATATATATATGTATATGTGTTCATCTATCTATATATCTATATATATCTCTCTTTCTCCCTCTCTGTATTTATATATATATATACATAAATATATATATATATATATATATATATATATATATATATATATATATATATA
>NW_013577277.1:912-1549 GCF_000499745.2 Eimeria mitis | reverse complement strand
AAAAAAAAAAAAAAGTAAATAACAAAATAAACAAAATAAACAAAATAAACAAAACAAACAAAATAAATAAATAAATAAATAAATAAATAAATAAATAAATAAACTAAAACCTAAATATTTTTTGTTTTTTTTTTAGTGAAGGGATGTTCTCTCGCCGCCAGCTTATGCGGCCCGGGAGGTCGCTGTATCGGCCCTCGTACTGCCACTGAGGAGACAACAAACTCTGCGTTGCTGCAACAAAAAAAATAAAATAAAATAAAATAAAATAAAATAAAAATAAATAAAATAAAATAAAAATAAATGAATAAAGAAAGAAAGAAAGAAAAATAAATATAAATTAATAAAATAAGAGAATGAGATAGGAGACAGGAGAGGAGACAACAAACTCTGCGTTGCTGCAACAAAAAAAATAAAAATAAATAAATAAATAAATATAAATAGATAAATATAAATAAATAAATAAATATGAATAAATAAATAGATATAAATAAATAAACAAAAATAAATAAATATAAATAAATATAAATAAAAAAATAAAACCTACCCTCTCTCAGTGGTTTGAGGTGTATAAGGATTTCTTCGTGTCTCCTTTTTGCTGCTGCTAGCTGCTGCTGCCAGGCAGCAAGAGCCAAGCTGC
>NW_013577277.1:0-366 GCF_000499745.2 Eimeria mitis | reverse complement strand
GCTGCTGCTGCTGCTGCTGCTGCTGCTGCTGCTGCTGCTGCTGCTGGAGACGTATCTTATGCTGCAGCTGCAGCAGCAGCTTCTCTAGCTCGTGGCGCTGCAACTCTAATGCTTCTCTCTTTTGCTGCTGCTGCAGCAGCTGCTGCGCCAGCAGGCATTGCTGGTGTATAGCGCGGCGAGACAACACAGTTAGGATTCTCTTCATACTTAGCTTCACCTACACACAAACCCTAAACCCTAAACCCTAAACCCTAAACCCTAAACCCTAGGGGGGGTTTAGAGATATACATAGAATAGGCTTAGTGCTGTATATACATCGTTTGTATATGGCCAGGGTTTAGGGTTTAGGGTTTAGGGTTTTTTTTT
>NW_013577276.1:285-377 GCF_000499745.2 Eimeria mitis | reverse complement strand
CAGCAGCAGTTGCTGCTGCTGCTGCTTCTGCTGCTGCTGCAGCACGTTGGTTAGCACCAAAGGGGGGCGGAATATATATGAAGGGCTCCTCG
>NW_013577276.1:0-185 GCF_000499745.2 Eimeria mitis | reverse complement strand
TGCTGCTGCTGCTGCTGTTGCTGCTGCTGCTGCAGCAGGCTCTGCTGCGACGCACAGGAGGAGGAGTGCATCCCGTATACATCATGTACACCTGAAGAAGCAGCAGCAGCAGCAGCAGCAGCAGTTGCTGCTGCTGCTGCTTCTGCTGCTGCTGCAGCACGTTGGTTAGCACCAAAGGGGGGCGG
>NW_013577274.1:1214-1551 GCF_000499745.2 Eimeria mitis | reverse complement strand
CTGCTGCTGCTGCTGCTGCTGCTGCTGCTGCTGCTGCTGACGCATTAAAGCTTTTATTAAGTCACAAACGCTGCTGCGCCGCTGCAGATGAAGACAAAGACAAAAAGCATCAACGTCCCGACGCACAAAGTCCAAAGGGCAGTCGTATAGCAACTCCAGATCTGTATAAAAAAAAATAAAATAAAATAAATAAATAAATAAATAAATATAAATAAATGTAAATATATATAATTTGTTTGTTTATTTGTTTTGTTTATTTTATTTAGTTTTTTTATTGCGTTTGTTTTATTTATTTTGGTTCGTTAGTTATTTAATAAGGGGGCAGTTGTATAGCAAC
>NW_013577274.1:650-1114 GCF_000499745.2 Eimeria mitis | reverse complement strand
CCAGATATGTATAAAAAAAAAAAAAAATAATAAATATAAATAAATAAATAAATTATATTTATTTATGTTTATTTATATTTATTTATTTATTTATTTTATTTAGTTTGTTTGTTTTTTTATTGCGTTTGTTTTATTTATTTTGTTTATTTTATTTATTTTATTTATTTAGTTATTAAGGAGACAGTCGTATAGCAACACCAAATCTGTATATAAATAAAATAAATAAAATAAAATAAATAAAATAAATAAACAAAACAAATAAATAAATAAAATAAAATAAAATAAAATAAAATAAAAATAAATATAAATAAATATAAATAGCTGCATCTCTGAGTGGTATATTGGGTATAACAGTTTTATAATAAAATAAAAAAAAAAACAAAAAAAACAAAAACCAACAAAATAAAATAAAACAAAATAAAATAAAACAAAATAAAACAAAATAAACCAAAATAAAATAAAAT
>NW_013577274.1:0-550 GCF_000499745.2 Eimeria mitis | reverse complement strand
TAAAAATAAAAAAAAAATAAATAAAAATAAATACCTGCATCTCTGAGTGGTATATTGGGTATAACAGTTTGTGTAATACAATAAAAAAAACAAAAAAAACAGACAAAATAAAATAAATAAAAACAAATAAAAACAAATAAAAACAAATAAAACAAAATAAAATAAAACAAAATAAAACAAAATAAAATAAAATAAATAAAATAAAACAAATAAAAATAAATAAATAAATAAAAATAAATAAAAATAAAATAAATACCTGCATCTCTGAGTGGTATATTGGGTATAACAGTTTTATAATAAAACAAAAAAAAAAACAAAAAAAAAACAAAAACAAACAAAATAAAATAAAACAAAATAAAACAAAATAAAATAAACCAAAATAAAATAAACCAAAATAAAATAAAATAAAGTAAAATAAAAATAAAAAAAAATAAAAAAAAATAAATACCTGCATCTCTGAGTGGTATATTGGGTATAACAGTTTGTGTAATAATTTGTTTAATAAGATTTTCATCAGTGAAAGGGTTAGGGTGTTGCTGCTGCTGCTGCT
>NW_013577273.1:986-1372 GCF_000499745.2 Eimeria mitis | reverse complement strand
ATATATATTTCATATATTATAAAATAAAATAAATTAAAATAGATACATAAACAAACAAACAAGTAAATAAATGAAATAAACAAACAAAGAGACAAATAAATAAATATGATACATAAAAGAACAAACAGTTAAATAAACAAATAAATAGACAAACAGAAGAAAAAACAAATAAACAAACAAATAAACAAACAAACATAGATAAATAAAACAAACAAATAAAGAAGCGAACAAACAAATAAATAAGTAAAATAAACAACCAAACAAACGAATAAATAAAATAAAATAAAATAAAATAAAATAAAATAAAATAAAATAAACAAACAAAAAAAAATAAATAAAAAAAATAAAAAAAATAAAATAAAAAGAAATACCTGAAGTTATCTGTG
>NW_013577272.1:951-1462 GCF_000499745.2 Eimeria mitis | reverse complement strand
AATTCACGAGCCAGTATACGTGCAACGCAGTGCGTGGAAGGAATGAACAGTGACTACACGGTGATTTGCGCAATACGCTTGATAGCGTCGACCCAGCCTGGTTATGTATGATGGAGGCAGTTCTGCAAAGGATGCTCGGGAGCAGCGGCCCGCGGCTAAGATGCAACCAACACGAATTGCGTAAAGAATAATGGTGATTGCACAAGGCGGGACTCAGCCCATAGTTCACTGCGAAGGTACGTGGCAGCGAAAAGGAAACCGGGGCCTATGGAACCAGCGGCTTTTGTTCCTGGTTTTTGGCGAGGTTAGCTGAGCTGTTTTGTGTTCAAAGTGTGTGGAGTGTATTAGTGCATCATTGGTTTTCGTTCGAGCTTGGCGCCTGCCCAGAACGCAAAGTTGGGACTCCAGCACACTGCGCAGAGGCACTCTGCGAGCGGACGATCGGCACCCACTCCCAAAGTGGTTCCCGTGCGTATTGCACATTTTCGACTGCCGTTGGTCTCCGCACAGA
>NW_013577272.1:661-851 GCF_000499745.2 Eimeria mitis | reverse complement strand
AATCGGCATGCACTCCCAAAGTGGTTCCCGCGCGTGTTGCACATTTTCGACTGCCGTTGGTCTCCGCGCAGGAAACGACTCAACCGTGAGCTTCCATGAAGCCAGCTGCATCTCTTTTCAGTTGATCGTCCTTAGGTTCGATTGCTTGGCTCGCTTGCCCCTTTTGCAGCCAGCTCCGTTTGCTCATGCG
>NW_013577272.1:0-396 GCF_000499745.2 Eimeria mitis | reverse complement strand
AGGAGGTTGTCTTGCATTAGGTGCGCAGGCTTTCGGTATCGACTGATTTAAGGAGGTTCGGCGATGCTCAGTGCACTTGCGAGACAGCGTCTACAATTGCAAATGACCTAAATGAAGATCTGAGGCAGCGCATGTGCGGCGCAGTACGTGGTAGGCAGCAGCAGCGAACACGCGCTGGTTTTGTGGGAGGCTGAAGAGTATCGATGTTCGCCGAGTTGTACGTGATCGAGGTTGTGTTGCAGAAGAGGAGCGTGGCGACAGGCGGGCAGTAGCCGCAAATGCGAACAACCAGGATCGCGTAGCCGCTTTAGGCGCCTGGACAAAATAAAGCCAAACGCATGAATAAATTCAAGCGATTGCTACCGGTTTACGGCGAGTGCAGTTGAGCTATTTACG
>NW_013577271.1:13041-13438 GCF_000499745.2 Eimeria mitis | reverse complement strand
AGTTTTGTCGTTTTTTATTGGATATAGATTTACCTTCGTATTCTGTTGCTGCTGCTGTTTTTGCTGCTGTCTTTGCTGCTGCTGCTGCTTTTCCATTATTCTTTCTGCTGCTACCGCTCTTGCTGCTGCTGCTGCTTCTGCTGCTGCTGCTGCTGCTGCTGCTGCTGCTGCTGTTGCTGCTGCAGAGTTTTGTCGTTTTTTATTGGATATAGATTTACCTTCTTATATAAGCAACCAGGTGCAGCAGATAGCGGAGACACCAATGGGCCGTTTGCTGCTGCCGATGCTGCAGCAGCAGCAGCAGCAGCAGCAGCAAGCAGCACTAGCAGCAGGAGAATCAACTCTATGGACAGCAGCACAATTCCCAGCAACCCGCAGCAGCAGCAACAACCACAAC
>NW_013577271.1:12551-12941 GCF_000499745.2 Eimeria mitis | reverse complement strand
GCTGCTGTCTTTGCTGCTGCTGCTGCTTTTCCATTATTCTTTCTGCTGCTACCGCTCTTGCTGCTGCTGCCAGCAGCAAACACTCCTTTCTCTCGTCTTCTTTCGGGTGTATGTACATCTCGGGAATTAGTAAGAAGCAGCAAGCTGCTGTTTTTATTGACCCTACAAACAATAATAAAAAATATAAATAAAATAAATATAAATAAAATAAATATAAATAAAAATAAAAATATAAATAACATTGATTCTATAAATAATAAATATATGCTGCTCAGCAGCAGCAACCAAACCCTACAAACAAAGCTGCTGCGGATTGCAGCAGGAAGAGAAGCACTTATCTTAATAGGTTTCGAGCCTATACCTGCTGCTGCTGCTGCTGCTGCTGCTGCT
>NW_013577271.1:9042-9403 GCF_000499745.2 Eimeria mitis | reverse complement strand
CTGCTGCGATGTCTTGCTGCAGCCGCAGTTGGAGCTGCTGCTTCTGCATCAGCATCTGCTGCTGCTGCAGCACGTTGCTGCTGCTCTGCTACAGAGGGGAGGAACGAACCAAAGAAGGCCCCGCCCCCAGCAGCAGCAGCAGCAGCTGCTGCTGCTGCTGCTGCTGCTGCTGGGGTTTGTAAGAATGATGAGGGTTGCTTCTGCAGCAGAGCAGCAGGAGATTGTCTCCTCAGTGCAGCAGCAGCAGCAGCAGCAGCTGCTGCTGCTGCTGCTGCATCCGAGTTGTCTGCTGTTCCTGCTGCTGCTGCTGGTGTTGCAGGCAGCTGCGGGAACAGGCTGCTGCTGCTGCTGTTGCTGCTGC
>NW_013577271.1:8650-8848 GCF_000499745.2 Eimeria mitis | reverse complement strand
ATAAACCCCAACACTGAACGACTGTACTATGCTGCTGCTGCTGCTGCTGCTGCTGCTGCTGCTGCTGCTGCTGCTGCTGCTGCTGGTGGGGCTGGGGGTGTCTGCTGCTGCTGCTGCTGCTGCTGCTGTTGCTGCTGTATCAGACGAGCAGCTACTTGCTGCAGTTGCTGCTGCTCCTTCCTCTTGTTTCTGTTGCTG
>NW_013577271.1:8479-8550 GCF_000499745.2 Eimeria mitis | reverse complement strand
ATAAACCCCAACACTGAACGACTGTACTATGCTGCTGCTGCTGCTGCTGCTGCTGCTGCTGCTGCTGCTGG
>NW_013577271.1:8102-8219 GCF_000499745.2 Eimeria mitis | reverse complement strand
TCTACTACAGAAATTTGCTGCTGCTGCTGCTGCTGCTGCAGATGCAGCTGCTGCTGCAGCTGCTGCTGCAGCTGCTGCTGCTGCAGCAGCAGCGGGCTCCCCCTAGCTGTATGAAAT
>NW_013577271.1:7674-8002 GCF_000499745.2 Eimeria mitis | reverse complement strand
CTGCTGCTGCTGCTGCTGCTGCTGCTGCTGCTGCTGCTGCTGCTGCTGCAGCGGGGGATCTATACGCACCGTCCATGCAGCAGCAGCAGCATCATAGACAATACCCTGAACCTTCGGCAGCTGAGCAGCAAGCCAGCTGAGGTGTATATCTCGGTTTGCTGCTGCTGCTGCTGCTGCTGCTGCTGCTGCTGTTGCTGCTGCTGGTGCTGCTGTTGCTGTTGCTGCTGCTGCAGGAACACCCCCTCTAGGATGCTTCCTCTTTGAAGGAGTTTTTGCTGCTGCTGCTGCTGCTGCTGCTGCTGCTGTTGCTGCTGCTGGTAGTGCAGAC
>NW_013577271.1:6839-7574 GCF_000499745.2 Eimeria mitis | reverse complement strand
ACACCCCCTCTAGGATGCTTCCTCTTTGAAGGAGTTTTTGCTGCTGCTGCTGCTGCTGCTGCTGCTGCTGCTGCTGTTGCTGCTGCTGGTAGTGCAGATGGATCTACTACAGAAATTTGCTGCTGCTGCTGCTGCTGCTGCAGATGCAGCTGCTGCTGCAGCTGCTGCTGCAACTGCTGCTGCTGCAGCAGAAGCGGGCTCCCCCTAGCTGTGTGAAAGGCTGCTGCTTCTGCTGCTGCTAATCCCGCATGCAGTTGCTGCTGCTGCTGCTGCAGCTGAAACTGCTGCTGATGCAGTTGCAACTGCTGCTGCTGCAGCTGAAACTGCTGCTGCTGCTGCTGCTGCTGCTGCTGCTGCTGCTGCTGCACATTGAGCTGCACGTCAAAATTCCATAGTTCCGTCACCCCCCCTGCGAAGCAGCAGCAAACAAACACTCAACCAAATTCAGCAGCAGCAGCAGCAGCAGCAGCAGCAGCAGCAGCAGCAGCAGCAAGAGCAGCAACAAGAACAGCAGCAGCAGCAGCAACACCCACCACCACCACCAAAAGAAGCAGCAGCTGTAGCACCACAGGCAGCAACAGCAGCAGCACGCCAAGCAGCAGCAGCACGCCAAGCAGCAGCAGCAGCAGCAGGTGCAGCACTACAAGCAACAGCAGCAGCAGCAGCAGCAGCAGCAGGAGCACACCACGCAGCAGCAGCAGCAGCAGGTGCAGCATCACAAGCAGCAGCAGCAGC
>NW_013577271.1:6564-6818 GCF_000499745.2 Eimeria mitis | reverse complement strand
CAGCAGGAGCACACCAAGCAGCAGCAGCAGCAGCAGCAGGTGCAGCACCACAAGCAGCAGCAGCAGCACCACAAGCAGCAGCAGCAACAGCAGCAGCAGCAGCAGCAGCAGCTAACCATTGGTCTGTTGTTGGTGTATTTTAATATTTTTTGTTTGTTTTGTTAGTGCTGCAGCAATCAGAAAATAAATTAATGGGGGAATACACAAAGACACACAAAACTCAGATTCACACCCATCCAGCAATGCTTCTTCTT
>NW_013577271.1:6201-6492 GCF_000499745.2 Eimeria mitis | reverse complement strand
TGGTTGTGGCGGTGGTGGTGGTGGTGGGGGTGGTGGTGGGGAGGGTGCTGCTGTCGATCGTGTCACTGCTGCTGCTGCTGCTGCTGCTGCTGTTGCTGTTGCTGCTGCTGCTCTCTGAAGACGCAGGAGGCTCGCATGGCTGCTGCTGCTGTTGCTGCTGCTGCTGCTGCTGCTGCTGCTGCTGTTCCGTTTCGCTGCTGCTGCTTTTGCTGGGCTGCAACGCAGCACCAGCAGCAGGGTCTGCGGTTGCTGCTGCTTCTGCTGCTGCTGCTTCTGCTGCTGCAGGTTGTC
>NW_013577271.1:5544-6101 GCF_000499745.2 Eimeria mitis | reverse complement strand
TCACTGCTGCTGCTGCTGCTGCTGCTGCTGCTGCTGCTGTTGCTGCTGCTCTCTGAAGATGCAGGGGGCTCGCATGGCTGCTGCTGCTGCTGCTGCTGTTGCTGCTGCTGCTGCTCCTGTTCTGTTTCGCTGCTGCTGCTTTTGCTGGGCTGCAACGCAGCACCAGCAGCAGGGTCTGCTGTTGCTGCTGCTTCTGGTGCTGCTGCTGCTGCTGCTGCTGCTGCTGCAGGTTGTTCGCTTGCACCTCCTGCTGCTGCTGCTGTTGTTGCTGCTGCTGCTGCTGTGTCTCCTGCTGCTGCTGCTGCTGCTGCTGCTGCTGCTGACTCCTCAGATGGTTTTTGTGGCTGTGCTGCAGCAGCTGTCTGCGGCTCCCGCTGCTGCTGCTGCTGCTCTCGCTGCTGCTGCTGCAGTTGCTGCTGCTGCTGCTGCTGCTGTTGCTGCTGCAGTTGCTGCTGCTGCTGCTGCTGCTGCTGCTGCTGCTGGCGTTCACGAGCAACAGCAGCAAGAAAAACCTGAGGAGACAATCGCCGCTTCCGCTCGGCCTTCTCTTCTTCGTA
>NW_013577271.1:3719-3932 GCF_000499745.2 Eimeria mitis | reverse complement strand
CAGCACCAGCAGCACCAGCAGCAGCACCAGCAGCAGCACCAGCAGCAGCACCAGCAGCAGCATCACCAGCAGCAGCAGCAGCAGCAGCAGCAGCACCAGCATCACCAGCATCACCAGCAGCATCACCAGCAGCAGCACCAGCAGCAGCACCAGCATCAGCACCAGCATCAGCAGCAGCAGCACCAGCAGCACCAGCATCACCAGCAGCAGCAT
>NW_013577270.1:1111-1463 GCF_000499745.2 Eimeria mitis | reverse complement strand
TATATATATATATATATATATATATATATATATATATATATATATATATATATATATATATGTGTATACAGACGCACCTAAGCTACGGCAAGGAATTTTCTCGTGCAATAGAGGAGAAACAAGTGGCTCAACAAGAGAGTGAGCGAATAAAATTTGTAGTAGCGATGACAGAACAAGAAAAAAAAGCAGCAATAGTAAAGGCTGAGGCTGAGGCTGAGGCTGCATCTCTTATATCTAAAGCTATAAAAGAACATGGAGGGGGACTCATAGAAGTAAGAAGGTTAGATGCAGCCAAAGAAATCGCTGATGCTCTCGCTAAATCCAAAAATGTTACTTATCTACCACACGGGGT
>NW_013577270.1:0-250 GCF_000499745.2 Eimeria mitis | reverse complement strand
AGTGCTGCTGCTGCTTCCCCCTCAGTTATTTTGTTTTAAAACTTTGAGCAGAAAAAGTATTTATATATTTATATTTATTTATTTATTTTTATTTATTTATTTATTTTTATGTTTATGGAGATGTGTATAAATGTAGAACTGAGGCTTTAGTATTCAGATTTCATAGAAATGATATTTAGTCAGTTTACTGCTTTTCTCCCTCTCTCTCTCTCTCTGTATATACACATATATATATATATATATATATATA
>NW_013577269.1:1287-1374 GCF_000499745.2 Eimeria mitis | reverse complement strand
GGGGTCAGCACCAGGGCCCTGATCCCCCCTCTAACGAGAGACAAGCTGCTGCATACATGCTGCTGCTGCTGCTGCTGCTGCTGCTGC
>NW_013577269.1:0-454 GCF_000499745.2 Eimeria mitis | reverse complement strand
AGCTGTTGTTTGGTCGTCGAGCTGCTGCTGCTTTTTCGTGCTGCTGCGAATGGCTTTGCTGCCATAGCTGGAGCTGCGCTTACCTGAGGAAGTGTTTTGCTGCTGCTGCTGCTGCTGCTGCTGCTGCTGCTTCTGCTGCTGCTGCTGCGGCTGTTCCTTTCTTTGTTTTCCACGCTGCTGCTGCTGCTGGTGCTGCCGCTGCTGCTGCTGCTGCTGCCGCTGCTGCTGCTGCTGCTGCTGACGATGCGGGTGTGGTTCACCTGTCATGAAAGCGTGCTGCTGCTGCAGCTCCTGCTGCAGCATCTGCTGCAGTTGCTGCTCCGTTTGCTGCTGCGTTTGCTGCTGCAGCATCTGCTGCTGCTGCAGCTGCTGCCGGCGGGCCCTCCGCGTTTCTCCACCCTGCAGCAGCTGCAGCGCCATTGCCTCGAAGGACTTGCTGCTGCTGCTGCTGCTG
>NW_013577268.1:1303-1374 GCF_000499745.2 Eimeria mitis | reverse complement strand
GCCGCTGTGGAGCTCTCTACAGTGTGCCACTAGGTTCTCCGAGAACGCCAGAGTCAATTAATGCAAACGCC
>NW_013577268.1:905-975 GCF_000499745.2 Eimeria mitis | reverse complement strand
CCACGCAGATCATGCAGCCCCAGTGGCTTTTCGCCGCAGAATCTCGTCCGAACACGACACCAGAACAGCA
>NW_013577268.1:584-668 GCF_000499745.2 Eimeria mitis | reverse complement strand
AGACCTGCTGCTACAGCTGCCTACTTGAGCCCTCTGTTTAGCAGTGTTTCTCAACTGTCCTTAGGCCACGGCGCCAATGAAGGA
>NW_013577268.1:0-240 GCF_000499745.2 Eimeria mitis | reverse complement strand
ATTCTTCGTACTGGCTAAACACACAGCAGCACTGACCACACGGAACACCTGAAGCACCTGTATGTGCAACCTAGAAATGGATAGTACACATGTGCACAGAGACATGAGAATCTGTTTACCATGTATGTTATGGTTTTTCCCCGCTGCTGTGGCTCCAGAGATATAAGAAACATCCTATTATGCGGCCGCTTATTAAGCCGAGACAGACGGTAGTACTCGTTGCCCTACGGGACTGCTGGC
>NW_013577267.1:1015-1464 GCF_000499745.2 Eimeria mitis | reverse complement strand
TATATATATATATATATATATATATATATATATTTCCATTTAAACTTAGATTTATATATAAGTGTGTGTATGCTTTACTTTGTATGTGGCAGTGCATTTGCCCTGTAGACAGCCCATGTCGTGAGCGAGGGGCACAACCCCATTGCCTTCATCTGCGAGGCCTAAACAATATAGAAACCCAGCAGCAGCAGCAGCAGCAGCAGCAGCAGTATCAGCAGCAGCAGCAGCAGCAGCAGCAGCAGGAGAAGCAATAATTTTTTTTCTTTTTGTGATAGAGGTTTTGTGCTTGCCTGTCTGTTTGAGAGCCGTCTGCAGCGCCTGCATCTGCTGCGGGGATGTCGGGACGAAGGGCTCGAGGCCCTTCTCAGCGCATGCACGCCGCAGCCCCAGCAGGGAACGCAGCTGAGCTCTGCTGCCAGCTGCTGCTGCTGCTGCTGCTGCTGCTGCTC
>NW_013577267.1:0-915 GCF_000499745.2 Eimeria mitis | reverse complement strand
AGGGCTCGAGGCCCTTCTCAGCGCATGCACGCCGCAGCCCCAGCAGGGAACGCAGCTGAGCTCTGCTGCCGGCTGCTGCTGCTCCTGCTGCTGCTGCTGCTGCTGCTGGGGTCTTAGCTGTGCTGCTGCTGATGAAGTACAGAGAGCTGCTGCTCTCCATATCACAGTAAACACGAAGAGGATGCGGGGCACAACGCGGCAAAATCCTGCAACAAAAAAGTTGAATTGAATTTAGTTGTATTGTGTTGTAGTGATGATGATGAGAGTTTGTTTATAAAGAGATTCATGTTTCATGTTTTTTATTTTTTTATTTTTTTATTTCTTCTTTATACTGCTCACGTACCAGTAAAAACCAGAAGGTGCCTCCGGTGTATTAGCTATTTTCGCTGCGAAGCAGTCTTCAGCTGGGTGGTTTGGGGTATCGCCTGAGAGAAAAAAACAAAAATAAGAAAAGTAAATTATTTATATTAATATTTTTAGATGAAATACCCGGCAAATATCCTAGTTGAGGTTCACCAGAGCCCCCACGGGGGCGTACTAGCGATGCTATGGATTGCATAGAACCTAGAATCTGAGTGGTTTCATGTTTGAGGGTTTCTATGCGTTTCTTGAATTCATCTTTTTCAGAAACACAAATTTTTGCTGCTGGCTCATTCGCCGCGAGTATTTTTGTTTTATTACTTAGATATTTAGATCTATGAATAATATCTTGTTCTATTGATTTATTTTTTTCTGAAATTTCTTCGTCAAACTCGTGCACAGAAACCAAAAAATATTTGTCTCGTGCATCGTCAGAGTTCGCCGCTTCTTTGCAATCCCCCACTGCAGAATCCATACGACTAGCAAGTGTATATATTTCACGAATACCGTATACAAAATTTTCATTTATTTTTCCGTTTACTGCATGCGGATGCG
>NW_013577266.1:1091-1465 GCF_000499745.2 Eimeria mitis | reverse complement strand
TATATATATATATATATATATATATATATATACATTAATTAATTAAATACATTACCTCTTGTACAGTTTTAAGTTTTCCATCTCCGCCGTTATTTTTATTTTTATTTTTATTTTTATTTTTATTTTTGTTGTCTTTGTCTTTGTCTTTGTCTTCATTATTTTTTATAATTAATTTTCTCGCTATCCTCATTTGTTTATTTGTTAGGGGGGCCCCTGTCTCTATTGCTTCCTTTATACCTGAATATATATACATTACATACACATTGCTGCTGCTGCTGCTGCTGCTGCTGCTGCTGTTGCTGCTGCTGCTGTTGCTGCTGCTGCTGCTGTTGCTGATTTTGCTGCTGCTGATTTTGCTGCTGCTGCTGCTGGTT
>NW_013577265.1:11609-13549 GCF_000499745.2 Eimeria mitis | reverse complement strand
AGCACGTCGGGCATTCATCCGAGATGCTGATGCCACAGATACAATGCGCACATTACGGCTCCAACAGCAATCTGATGCTCCGTGGCTTGTTGCTTTTGTTCATTCAGTCTCCACCGACCCTACCTCCGCACTGCACTGATTGCGCCTGCGTTTCGCAGGCAGGGAGAACACACCTTCTAAATCAACATGCGAAACCCGCCACTTTACCCACCTAAACTTCACACCCTCGCACTTAACACCCAACAGACACCACCTAGCTCGTCGTCTTCTCATCTCACCGATATAGCGGCGTGGGTGGATATCCAAACTCCGTAGAATTGATCTCCCAACTGCTTTATCTGCAGAGCAATCGGGTATGCGAACATTCACTCATCCATCGACAGCTGATGCAGCCCTCCGCATATATTCTGAAGCCCAAAAAAAACCAACAGGCCGTGCAACACCATTCCCATCCGTTGCTGCCGGAGAGATGACTAGTTAAGCAAGAAAACATGCGTACTCCCTGATGCAAACGAAATAGTCGGTTTCGCGTAGGCTATCGTTCTATGCGCCAGTTTTCTCCAATTTTGTCGGCGTTCCAGAGACCACATTAACCAGTCCCACCTCCACTGAGCATCCGTAGAACACCGACCACCCATCACACCCNTCACACCCGCTCTACTGGAAAGAGTACAACACGTCCCCACCCTGTGCACTGAGGCGTCGATAACGGCTGCGCACACACCCACACACCGCGAACTCGCCGTCTCACCTGCTGCTGATACCGCAAAGACCACATACGACGCCCCTTCACACAAAGATGCACCACACTGCTGCCGCATCCAAGGAGTTGTTATTCCCAGCGCCTCAGTGCGTCCAAAAACATCCTGCGCCATGCCCTACGCCCGGCCATCCCCCGGCGTACTGCTACCCGTCAAACCGCCTCTCCTCCACTGCCACTGTGCAGCCCCCAAGGCTCACCTCCACCGCAGCTTCATATTAGCTTCAGCTCATACACACGCGACCTTGGGTTCTCCCACTGACCGTCCGTCAGCAGTCATCTAGCACCCGCATGCTCGTCGCTTAAATCCTCTCTCAACCATCACCTATAAAATGTCAACGCCAGTAGGGGTCCTTGACTGCTATAAAGCATCTTGTCTCATATCAGTATCCTTCGGAGTGGCATGGCTGGCTGCAGGGTACCATGCGCAGAGCAAGCGAAAGCGGCAAGCAACTAGCTGCAATTCACCAAACGTCTCAGCACGTCGGGCATTCATCCGAGATGCTGATGCCACAGATACAATGCGCACATTACGGCTCCAACAGCAATCTGATGCTCCGTGGCTTGTTGCTTTTGTTCATTCAGTCTCCACCGACCCTACCTCCGCACTGCACTGATTGCGCCTGCGCTTCGCAGGCAGGGAAAACACACCTTCTAAATCAACATGCGAAACCCGCCACTTTACCCACTTAAACTTCACACCCTCGCACTTAACACCCAACAGACACCACCTAGCTCATCGTCTTCTCATTTCACCGAGATAGCCGATATCCACACTCTGCAGAATTCATACAGCAACCGCGTCCCCTATGGTGCCACCGGCGCGCTGAATGAAACAGGTTTACATGCCTGGCTGTTGATGCAACTTTTGGTAGTCCCTGAATCGCAAATCAAGTTGACAAAATCTGTTCCGTTTGCGGCAACGATTTTCTCCGTTGATATCAGCTAGCTTTCCCTGCGTTCGACGGCTGCTGCACTGCACAAAATCATCGCATTCTCATGCAATGTGTTTAGTTCGTAACCTTGTGCGCGTTCTCGCATGCCTTACAGCTGACAGCCATAGGCTTTATAATCTCCGAGCAACCGCATACCAGCGGTTGCTGGCCCTATCTCTGAGTAATCAGGTAGCGCTCCACACGCAACATCGATTATAGGTTGCTATCCCCGAAGATCTAGCGCG
>NW_013577265.1:10616-11552 GCF_000499745.2 Eimeria mitis | reverse complement strand
GGTTCACAAAATAACCTTATCCGCGACCCAGCCGACACCTGCAACCCCAACTGCTGTTACAAACCCCCATCCATTGCCGCATGTAGATACGCGTATTCCCTGATGCAAGCCAAACACAGACTATTCTGCATCAGTGGCCACCTCCTGCGGATTTTGCGATCTTCTTCCCTGTTCCAGACCAGACTATCATAGGGTTTTGCGCCACTGCAGATCCATCATCGGAGTACTTTCAAATATGTGAGATTTGCTGCTCCGGATGCGTGCACCCCCAGAATTTTGTGCTACGTTAGACCAAGCCAGTATGTGCGGTGGCTGAGCCTGTGTAGCTGGATGATAACAGCGTATCATGGCGTCTGTTCAAGAGTACATAGATCATCTCGTGCTTGCTGAAGAGGTGCTGAACAGGTGCCCCGTTAACGTGAAGTGAACTCGCAAAGCCAATAAGATAGGCTAGCCACAACGTAAAGTCGCATGCAACCGTCGCACATCCTACTGGCCCCAGTGGCTCTCTTCAGTTCCCGAAGGGAAGCAGCGGGGTCAGTAGGATTCGCCGCTGCACTAAGCCGGTTCCGCTGTAGACAAGCTTTCAATAGCATGCTCCCCTGCTTGCGCTACCGCTATCCGCAGCATTGGCCTTTCAATACCTTTCGTGAATATCTTCCACACCTTGCGAAATAATAGAATAAGTTTGCTTCAGTGGCATCATTCGTGTCAATATTCTGTGCCGCCGACGATATCGCCACAGCCAAACTTTTTAGCACCGTCAAAACGATTTTATTAGGCAAGCGTATGCATTTGTAAGGCCTGCATCCTGCTTGCAGCGTTCGACAAGCGTTTGCAGCATCGCGCGAGCAGGTTCGTCCCCGAATTCGGCTGGTCATTCCCATGGACGCCCATCTGTGTAGTGTAATCCTCTGCACATGCCGGTGTTGTTTT
>NW_013577265.1:8744-10516 GCF_000499745.2 Eimeria mitis | reverse complement strand
CAGTGACACCTGCTGAAGAAAATATGCTTCACATTGCCCTCCCGTTTGTACGCTCGCTCATCTAAGGGTCCAAACGCCTCCTCTTTGCTCGAGCGGCGTAATCCAAGGGTGCTATGTGCGGCCGCAGATCTCAACATGCCAAATTGCTATGTAGGTGGTCATGGTCACCTGCCGAATGTGCACAAATGTTCGTAACCTGATAAAGAGATGTAATATCGAGACACCTTACACTAATTGCTCAACAGAACGCTTCTTGTCTGTTGCACTGCACGCACGAACTATGCATAATGAGTTCTAATGTTTTGTATCATTCATGCCTGAAAGCAGTGACACTAACTCATTTTACACGTTTGTGCAGCAGCCAGACGAATCATTGTCACGTGGTTCCACACTTGAAATTATGCGATCACACCAAGCGGAGTCTGAAAAAAGTTGGGGGACATCTGTACTCATATTGTACCAGCACATCCCGTGATTCGTTCTGGATCAAGATGTTTCGCGACTTCACTGGATACGGGTGAATTGCTTCCATGCTACAAGGTTGGGCTCAAACGCATCGGCGTAGGTGGCTGCTTAGTCAAATCCTGCTTGTTGTACGTTCTCACTATGTAGCGTGCAGGGACTCGATGCCAAATCTACACACAAGCAGCCATGCACTACAGTGCCAAAGATATAACCAACGCTGATTGCCTGGTGACTCAGAAGGCGCCTACTGCAAGACGCCACACGTGTTTTTAAACGGAATACTTCAAGATACGGCTTGTGAGTCTTTCTACCGTTGTTGACACAAATCTTCTCATGGAAGGCATGGGGACGTTCAATGATACAGTGACATTGCAGCCAATCTACACGTAATGCAGCGCCTGTAACATTGTCCAGCAAACACCGGAAATTCCGTTCCCGATTATGGAAAGTACTGTAGTGATTTTAGTGAGCAAACCTCACACATATCGCGTGTATTTTAGCTTCTGACTCCGGATACTATGTGCAGTGTTTTGCTTTGTGATGGAACCCACGTCCCAAACCTCTTCACTCACAAACTGCACTTTGTGGGCGCAAAAAGTGACTACAACCGATTAACGGTGGCGCTCCACTGCTTAAGAGGACACATTTAATCTGTCGATGCGCTGTAACCATTGGCGTTATCTGTGCTGATTGCCTTTTTCCCGTTTTTCCACTTGATTCTTCTGCCAGTGTGAATTCAATCTCGGCGCCAGCCAGCGTAATCTGATGCTTCTCGCAACTGCGGGTTGAAGCAGCGAATCTACCTGCTCATCCTGAGTAACCATTTTACTCCATCACGCGCACTTTCAACCAATAAGCTACTGTCCAGCTCTGTCCGCAAATAATCATGGTCTGTTTAGGCGTAGCAGTTTTTCCAAATTGGGTTTACATCCTCCAAACCAAAGCGCATACCATGACTCCAGCTTGCGCAGGAAGTTGTAGTGGATGCGCCTTTCTTATTCAAGCGCAGTTAACAAGGCGTAAGATGCTCACCAAACGCTTAAAGTTGTGCATTATGAGCTGACGACCTCCAGATCATCAACACGCTCACCTGTCTCTTCCTAGCGGGTGAACATTTAATTTTTGACGGCCTAACTTACGAAGGCTGTTGCGACTCAGGTATCCCTAAGAACGCTGACCTGTTGTCTCGATGTTGTTCGTGGCTATGCCTACACAAAGCCCCAATGCGCGCTACCAACAGTTTTAATGCCATACGCCGAGCGAGTTAAGATGCTCGTGTCAGAGCCCCATGCAGCAACTGCTGTCCC
>NW_013577265.1:5710-8696 GCF_000499745.2 Eimeria mitis | reverse complement strand
ATGCCACCGACTGAGTTCCCTAGGCCTCAGCCTTTTAGACGTAGAAGGGTGACCTGAAAACGCACTCGCTAAAAGGAAAAATTGCACGTGGCCTGAGTGGTTTACCAATTAACACGTGACTCTTACGCTGGAGACGTAAGTCCTGTTGATCACAAACCGCCTCCAGACAATAACATTTTGTGCTAGGTGCTTAAAAGCTGTTGTCCAAGGTCTTCCTAGCGTAAACACACACTACGCTGCGCTGCAGTATAACCAGCATAGGATGCAATGTGGAAAGCATCAACAATACAAGTTTTGACTGCGGCGTATACAGTCTCCACAACAGTCTTTACTGCTTTGTCAAAACCGATGCTGCCCAAGACGCCATTTGGCATCGTACAGCCTGAGCCAAAGAGGCGCAACGGTTTCCAGAATGGAGCGCTCTACAGTCTGAAAAGCATGCCGTTTCGCTCTGGAGATCCTGTTCTCCCTTTGAATGAGTGGGACACAACTGCATTAATGCTACAGCGATTGCTGTTGTCAGACAGTGCATTGTGGGATCACTTTCCGTCGATGGCCGCTTCCTTGATCTGAAATTCTAGTGCATGCACGCGCAAGCGAAGGCACGCTTGCACCCAGACACAGCGAAACGTGCAAACAGCCCATCATTCTGCTTCATATGCACCAAGTACGCCCACTATACGAGCAGCCTTGGCTGCTTTTTGGGTGCCACTCCCTGCCGGTGACGTTGCTTTTCCTTCGCCTGCTCTGAACGTAACAGGTTACAGCAAAAGCTCTATATAGCACTTCACGGCGGAACAGCCTCCACGTCAGCGGCACTTCCAGCCGTCTCTTTCTCCAAAGCGAAAATTAAATTTGTGGCAGTGCGCTTCACGGAGGCCAATACACCTCTCGTATCTTAAACAACGTCGAAGGGATGTCTTAATAAAACCTGAACCTCCGTTGGCAAGAGCACAACAGCTCGATAGTGGCAGCTGGGACCACTTGCACCATATATGTTGACGCGCACAAGTGCGCGTACCTGGAGGCGGCCCATGTAGCAAGTGCGCTCCCCAAAGCACTCTTAAGCATCAAAAACAATCGCATAGTACTCGTGTGGTCGTCTGGACCGGTGCCGAATGAAAAACACAACTAGCACCTGCATCTCTAGTGTACCCATAAGACTTCTCTGCCACTAAAGGCAGAATCGTCGGGTATGCACGCACTAGCTAAAATGCAAGCTATCTATATCGGTGATGTGTTCATGAAGTTAATGGTGACGCCTTGCGCAACTGTATAGTGCTCTAGTGGGCTTCTGCCGAACACTAAAGTGATCTGCGTCACCCGTTTCAATACAATTGCCATAGCTATGCTGAACGTCTATAGACACTAGCGTGGGCTTCAAAATCACCTATGTTAACTCTTACATGTGATGCATCAATGCTCCTGAAGATGGTGACCATTGACTCTGCCGTTTCTGCGAGCTCTCGGTCTGCAGAAAATGTCAGTCGTGACATGCGAAGGCATACGTCATTCTGAACCAGCGCATCGCATGCTCGGGTTTAAATGACGCGAACCCTCTCGGTGGAGGAGTGGGTCATCGGGCTGATGAAGCGGCAGCCGCATATACTTAGAGGTGCTACGCTGTGCTTGCACTAACCGCACTAAGTCAACTCGATCCAGCACAGCGATGCGCTTTAGCTGCGTGGAGAGTACAAAAGGAATAGCGCACAACTTTTGTCGCATGCTGTCCTATCCGCGATCCGCGTGCAGCACCAACAAGCTCTTCCATGACAGTCACGTTACGCTGCGTATTACGTTCTAAACAGGTCGGTAACGCTACAGACAAGGGAATACATCGTACGCTCTGCTTCAGAATGACGGAACACATTACGGTCTGGAATCCATGTCAGTTCGTTTTTCATTATACGTCTCAGAACTGCTCCTTCTCCCCCGAACAACTCGAATTTGCCAGTCTGCACGCAAAAGGAATCGTTTATATTCCAAATGGCGCAGTGAAGTGTACTGTGCCATTTGTCGCTTATTTGCGTCCGCCATCCACAGTTCAAAATTTCTGCAGTCACACGAACACAGAAGCTATCGAACAACGTCTTATGGGCGCCCGGCGGCTGGCCTTAGACGGTTGAGTTTTGTCTCTTCGCTTGCCTGGATGTGCATTTAAAACTTGTACATCAGACGAAATTTTCGCGTTAGCAGAAAACCAACAACTTTCAGGACCAGCAACCCTTCAGTTGTACGTCCCATAAACCCTACGAAACATCAGATCAACCGAACCTAGGCAATATCCACCATGGGCGTCGGCAGCACCTGGGAATGATGCTCTACTACTCATCGACTATCTTCTAATCAATCACTGGCTTTGGCATAGTATGCACCGCAAAGAGCTCGTAGAACCCAGTTGCGTGGCAGACAACCAACTGCGCGCACTTGTCTAAGTTTTTGAAAATCAACTGCTTCAATCGCTTGCATACAGTGGTTTAACGCTTCATGTATGCGCTGCATGGAACGTTACATATTCTGCTGCAAGGGTGACAGGGAGCCTTGAGCTTCCATCAATCGCATCCTGGTTTTGTTTGACGGGACGCCCTGACAGAAAACAGCGCCTACCCAGCAATTGATCCCCTAGGCTTCCCTTTTTGGGACGCAATCTCATAATTAATAAGCTCACTCGCTAAGAGACCATTGGTGTGTCGCGGTCGTGCCCTAGCAACGCAACCACGGTTTCACTTGCCAGAAGCGTAAGTCTGCCTGCTTTGTCGTGAATAGCCTCAAGGCACCAACAGTTTGTGTTGGTTTGTTCCAACGCTGCCATCCAAAGCCGCGCAAAAACATGCACATAGTGCGCACCTAGTGTCTTGCACGTCCGTATTACCAGAGTGGAATGCATGGTAGAACGCATCGACTTGCATGAAAGGTGCGAAGCCGGCGTCTGGAGTTTTCACAGGAGGCTGTAGTGTTTTCTCGAGAGCAATTATGCATGGCACGC
>NW_013577265.1:5401-5592 GCF_000499745.2 Eimeria mitis | reverse complement strand
TGCGCCGGGCGCTCTGCTTGGCATTGGTGGTGTCGACACCAAACTCACTCTTGTCCTTCTAAGCGTGTTATCGAGCGGCAAACTCACTGCAGTCCTCTTGGGGTCGTGCATGTTTGCCTGGACATGTAAACATACACGCCGGTAATTAGTGTGCAATTTGGCCGGTGCACGCTAGCTACCGGCGCGTATGT
>NW_013577265.1:3750-5070 GCF_000499745.2 Eimeria mitis | reverse complement strand
TACTGAAGCATTCAAACTGCATATCAGGACAAAGCAGGGTGCATTACGGGTGAGCTGCGAACTCAAGTCCGCAACAACTAGTATTCCGTTGCTTTGAAACCGTGCGTTCATTCTTCATGCGCTTGGGTCCAAAAAAGGAATACACAGGGCACCAGTCGCCGGGAAAGTCTTGTTCCCTGTGAAGATTCCGTTTTCTTGCAAGGTAAATACGCGCTCCCGTGAAATTGCAAAAACCGCGTGGACGCGTTTGCGATGTTCACTGATACAGCATGCCAAAAAGAAGGAGGAATCTTTAAATACTACTACGATGGCGCAGAGCAAAGGTCTGGTCAGTTGTACCATTCAGCAAAGCTGAGGATCCCTGATTGGTGACGCCCCCATTATACCACCATGAATGGGCGCAAAATTCGTCATCAAGGATTACGCTTCATTTTTTTCCATAATTACCGCCTACACTAGATGGAGCAGCTTCCGAAATGTGTCGAGGGTGTATGAATCCTAACTGCTTCATTTTCACCTTCCCTAGGGAGCAATGGACAACACTACAACGCATCTGCAGTATGACGCGTCTGTCATTCACATTCTTAGGTTCCCTCTGTTTTGAGCAGTCTATGAAGATTGCCAATTTCACGTCACTCCAGCGTCACGAGAATATATACATCTTCTCTTTTGCATCTGGAGTTGACTCCAATAAGACCGCCCAATACGCAGAACCAGTCTAAGGGATCAGTATCACCGCAAGTCACAACCTGTACTGAAAAAAAGAACATGACGTGATGCCAAGCTGTTTCCCGGAATCCTAGCAAACTACAGTAGTCTCCCCAACAGCGTTCACGTTTCTAGGTCATGCACCGCGCTGTTCCTGTGCATCGCCTATTCACGAAGCATACCGCTTCCGCGCGCATCGGCACAGTTCAATTTGCGTCGTTTTCGTTCATCTTCGTTTCGTATTGCACAGCCCCCCAGCCCAGCCAAGCGCTTCCGTTCAGATGCCGTACAAGTATGCCAAATTGGGGGCTCCATACCTCAGCTGCACCTTTTGACGTACGACACACTCCTACTGCGGGGACGCATCTCGACACGACTCTGACCAGCTACACTGCTTCGCTACACACTTTCTGCATCGAAGGTAAACGCAGTTTCTTTGACAAAAAAGATCTTTCCTCCGCACGTTGATCGTTTGACCCACTTAATTGAAGACTCTAGTCTCCTAGCAACGCATACATCACTTCTTCCAGCTGTCCCTGCACTCCGTTTCATCTGCTTATGTACTGCCCCAGAACCACCTAGCCCCACTACCCGCAGTTGCAGTAGATTTAC
>NW_013577265.1:325-3541 GCF_000499745.2 Eimeria mitis | reverse complement strand
GACCAACGTTAACTCCTTCAATATCTTTTTGAAGCCTGCTATGCTGACCCGAAGTCGATGAGAGACGCTATCTTCTCTTTTCTGCCCCTTCCCCGATTTTCCAGTGCTCACCTGCTGCGCGAATTCAAGCTGCAACTCATGCCGAAGCCGCTTTGCACGCTCCGCGCAACCAGCCATTGATGGTCTCTGAACTTCTCCCACGCTGCCCATGTCTCGTCTCTCCTCTGATTGCGACTGCTCAGTGCCACATACAATGGTGGGAACCTGCTCAGCATTCAAAGCCTCCAACACATCAGGTGTCGAATGCCCTCACACAGAACGGGCTGCTCACCAACACGGTCGAGAACAAAAGCGCTGCAAACATGCAAATGGCTCTCTGCTTCAATACAGCATTGCTTCACAGTTGACACCTGTCACACGTTTCCAACTAATCGGAAATACGCCGTCGACGTATTCTCGTTATCGATAGATGTTCGCTATGCGTATCTCTTGTGTAAACGGGAAAGGCAAGTCACACGCCGCTGGTTGCAACCCACATAGTGCCGTCGCAGCACGTCGAGCATCCGCCCGAAACGCCGCAGCCGCATGTAGAAGGCACACAAGACAGCCTCTTGCTTCCGAATCATTGAATCACCACACTGGTGCCACACGTCCATGAACGTTCCTGCGCCTGCACAGGCAAAGCCAAAATGTCCTCTGATTGAGCATGCGCGTTGCATGAACTTAAACACTGCCGCTTACCCCCTTGTGACACCCGACACCCAACCAGCACTAACCCATGCAGTCCTGCATTCACCAAAGCAACGCCGCTAAGTCACTGTTACATTCTATAAGGTTCACCCATCAAACGCATTCACCGCCGTTAAACCCTATGGCGAATGCAAAGGTGCACACAAGAAGCACAGACTAACCCAGATTCTCACACAAATCAAAGAGCGAGAAAACTCGGCAGAACCTGCAACGTCATTCCCTGATACAAACAAAATAATCAGTTGTGCTTCGGCTAGCGTTCTCTGTGCCTGGTCTCTAGCGTTTACTCCACATTTCGGACCCCAAGACAACCAGCCTCACCTCCAGTACATATCCGTAAAAAGCAAATCACCCCTCACACCCGCTGTACTGGAAAGCGTACAACACATACCTACCCTTCGCACGGAGGCATCGACAAGGGCCACACACGCACCGCGACCTCGGCGTCGCCCGTGCTGCTGATACCGTAGCGATCCTACACGACACCCATCCGGACAAGGGTCCACCATACTGCTGCCGCATCCAAGAAGTTGTTATTTCCAGCTCCCCAATGCGTCCATAATTATTTGACTTTCACGCCGTAGGCATGGCTACTCCACGGCGTACTTCCATGCCTGCCACTGACGACTTGTGCCCACGACAGCCCACACAGTCCGCCCGTATGTAGGTAAAACCTGCCAACCCTCGGTGGCTACAAGCAGGGCACGTTGCATCCTGCGCTGCAGTCATGGACTAAAGCCGAAACACCAAATCGGTCTGAAGGGTATCCGTACTGCAACCACCCACAACACCCTTATTCAACATCTAGTCATCCACGATCTGTTGGGCGCCTGCTGCACAGTCCCTTGACAAACAAACACAGATTGTTCTCGTTTTTGCTTTTCACCCCGATGCTTCCAGTTCTTACATCCTGATCAGGTTCACGCTTTCTTCAACACGTCCTCAGGCCACTCACAAACTTGTCATGGTCTCCGGGCTCGTCTTGTGCTGCCACGGTGCCTGGTCAGTTCTCTCGCATGTCGCAGAATACAAACGCTTCTGATTTGCATCTGTTCAAGATGCAGCGAAACCCAGCCCAGCAAAGACAAACGGCTGGCACGCCACATTGAGGCCAAATCCACAATATCGAAGACGGAGCTGTCCATGTTGTACCTCCCCATCATTCAGGCATGACCCGTGAGATGCTGCTGGTTGGGTGCACGGGTGATGCAAGCTGCTGAGCATCGGCGGCCAAGATCACTCGCCCGCAACTGCTTGGCATTTCTGATGGCATTTTAGACCACAGGTTAACGACGGAGCGTTTGGCAGAGAACACGGATCTTTTGCCTCTTCCCCTTTTCGCAAAAAGCCCAACTACCGCTGGCACAAACGTGGGCCTGTTGTGTGGGCTAGACACCTGCGATCCACTGCTTAAAATGTAGTACAAGACCACAGGAAGGCAAGTATCTTCCAGGCTCCCAGTTAATTGCCATTTCTCTGTCTTCACTGTTGCACAGTTCACAACATAAATTCATCCTCAAACCAGCTGGACCGTACAATGTGAACCGCTGTTGCTGAAAACTGCTCAACCCACAAAACTAACACAGTCACCCCGCCGACCCCCCGTGCAAACACTGCAGCGCCCCCTACGCACCACGCATATACACCGCCCACACTGCTAACACATAGCGCTTCTTCGAAAGGCATATCGCCGTGGCAAAGGCGTGCGTGACCGAAAGGCAGATATGACCTCGCAACGCGCAGCTCAAGACGCACCCACACAAACTCCACAACCCACGATGCTCACACACCCACCTCGCACGCCTCCCATCCAACTACTGCGCAAACGCCTCTCCGCCGTGCCTACCAAAAATTAAGTGCACTGCGCATACATGCCACTCTTCTATGGGCATACTTGCTGGACATAACAGTGCCCCAACGCAACGGCAGATACGGGCCTTCGCCACACTGCGGCTCGAGTCAGCCCCCCACAAACTGCACAACAGCCCCTAAACACACACGCGCTCCTACCCTGGCATCTCTCACGACGCAGCGCATACCCCTAGACACCACGCATGCCTACCACCCACCACACTGCGCATGCATGCTCTCCCTTCTAGAGGCATACTCCCTGGACACCCATTACACTCCGCATACATGCTCGCCCTGCTAAGGGCATACTCGGTGGACACGGCAGCGCTCGAACGCGACGCGAAAAAAGGCTTCGCACCGCCACAACCGTACATCAGCCCACACAAACTGCGCAATCCACGATGCTCGCGCACTCAGCTCCCCAACCTCACCTCAAAATACTGCGGAGACCCTTGCTCTCCACGCATATCTACCACACAGTCCACTGCGAATACATGCCTTCACTTCTAAGGGCATACTTTCTGAACAACACAGCACTCGACGCCAACGCCAACTATGATCACACCAGATGGCGGAGAGACCACCCGCCACAAACTGAACAACCCACGAGCCCCG
>NW_013577265.1:0-161 GCF_000499745.2 Eimeria mitis | reverse complement strand
CAGCTGACCGACACCTGCTCACACAAATTGCAGAACCCGCCCTGCTCAGACACCCACCTCCGCTACCTCCCCCCCAAACACTGCGGATAATGCCATCCACCACGCAGATCTCAGTACACTGCATACACATGGCTTTCCTTCGAAGGACATACCTCCTTGGC
>NW_013577264.1:1134-1466 GCF_000499745.2 Eimeria mitis | reverse complement strand
AGGCGCAGCCTGCTGTGGCTCCCTCAGCTGGTCCTCCTAGTGTTGCTGATACTGATGCTTTTGTTTCTACGCGTGGGCTTCTTGTTGCTGCTTTTACCAGTTAACGATGCCATAGGCCCCCTTTTCCGTTATTTTTAGCTTCGGCTCTGCTTCTAATGCTGCTGCTGCTGCTGCTGTAGGGTTCTTTGGGTACATTTGGGGGGTTGCGTTTGGTGGAGCAAAACGAAAAGGCACCTACCATATTCGGGGCCGACATTCCTCTTGAACCAGGTATGTTTCCTCTGCTGTTGCTGCTGCTGTTGCTGCTGTTACTGCATTTGTCTGGTGCATTT
>NW_013577264.1:0-1034 GCF_000499745.2 Eimeria mitis | reverse complement strand
AAAGGCACCTACCATATTCGGGGCCGACATTCCTCTTGAACCAGGTATGTTTCCTCTGCTGTTGCTGCTGTTACTGCATTTGTCTGGTGCATTGGGTGCGGTGTTGGCAGCTTGTGCCATTGCTGCTTGTGCCGTCTCTTGCACCATCGTTCCCTCCACTGCAGTGTAGCGGCTGCTGCTACTGCTGAGGCTGTTTCCGGTGCGGTTCAGGAGAGGGGCAGGCTGTGGTGGATTGTCCTCTGTTCACGGCCTTGCTGTTCCCTCACCCGCAAAACCCGATGTCCCCTGTGGGGGCGGAGGGCCGCTTCAACGACCCGCGACGAGGCGACTTTCTCCTCATTCGCAGAAAAACCAAAGACGGATGGAGAGTCAGTCAACTGTGCATACACCCCAACACACCCAGGATGCTCAGATCCCCCAACACCTGACGCTACACGTGTACAGCCGCATATGTTGTGAAAATAGCTCAAAAAGCGCTCCAGATACAGTCTGGCAGGCTCTCGTTTTTCGGTTTAGCTCCATATGCACCTGAACAAGCACTGCGCATACACCTGAACGTACTTTGCCCATACACCTCAACACAGTCTGCTAGTTCATCTCAGTGTGCAGATCCCTTCGAGTTGTTCTAGGCATTGCGAAAGCATTCACGGACATTGCATGTTCGGTGTGCATACACATCCGCAGACAGCTCGTGTTGCCTCTCCCCAGTCCACTCGCATCTAACAACGGATGGGGCAGTAGCATCATCTGTGTTCGTGTTGTTGTTGCTGCTGCTGATGCTACAGCACTACTTGAGACCTATGGTGTTTTCTCCGCAAGCGGTCTCTGCGTACCCGACTTGTTTCAGCAGCTACAGCAATAGCAGCAGCCGCGCGACTGTGTTGGGGAGCGCTGAGAACTGCTGTATATACACCGTAGGGCAGCTGCAGCCTAAAGTTGAGGTGCCTGCGCCACAGTCAAAGAAACTGCTGGACGACCGCAAACTCCAATCAAAGGCCTGGGCCTTGAGGTGCAAGGACACCCAACCCGCTTTC
>NW_013577263.1:813-1557 GCF_000499745.2 Eimeria mitis | reverse complement strand
AAAACGCTCGGTGCCATTCTCCAAATGCCGTGTCAACACGTCCGGCACTCCCCCCTACGGTCGCCGCCGCAGGTACAAGGCACGGACAACAAGTCCGTGCTGCCGCTATTCATGCAGTCACCACCAACCCCAGTGCCTGATTGCCACCGGTGCTCCTGCACGTGAACACTCAAAACAAACACACTTCCTGAATCAGCATGCGCGTAGCCTGACAAAGTAACTTCCGCTTCACCGCCTGACACCCCAAACCCGACCACCACTAGCGCATGCCCTTCTCACTGCACCGAAGGTAAGCCCTGTCGGGACGCTCAAACTCCGTCGAGTTCACGCCACAACTTCGTTTTCTGCAGAGCAACTGTCTAGCGGATGCAACTATTCCTACATGTGCCAATTGTTGCGCCAGCTCCTCACACGACACAAGGCCCGCGCCTCGACAGAACCTGCAGCACCATCCCGAAAGACTGCTGACCAAGGCAGTCGCAGTGAGACAAGCAAACGTGCTTACTTCCTGACATAAACAAAATAATAAGTTGCGCTTAGGCCAACGTTCGCTACGCGTCAGGTTCCCGCCTGGCCTTCTATTCCGAGACCCCATCAGCCGGCCCCACCACCACTTCAGTTCCATCCAACACCAACCATCACTCTCACCCGCTCTACTGCAAAGCGCACAGTCTATGCCTTCCTTTTGTGGCGAGACGTGCTGAAGGGGCAGACGCACAACTCGGGATCGCCGCCGTCTGCGTT
>NW_013577263.1:627-713 GCF_000499745.2 Eimeria mitis | reverse complement strand
ATGAGACGCCAGCGACCCTACAGGACATCCCTCCACGCAAGCCTACTCCACACTGTTACCGTACACAACGCGTCGTTATTTTTTTT
>NW_013577263.1:0-527 GCF_000499745.2 Eimeria mitis | reverse complement strand
CACGCAAGCCTACTCCACACCGTTACCGTACACAACGCGTCGTTATTTTTGGCGTGTAAATGCGTCCACACGCGCGCTGATCCCCGCCTGCGTACACCCGTCAAACTGCCCCTCCTCTCCTGCCAATGCGCAGCCGTCGCCACGTCGGTCAGGATAGTCCACCCCTACGAAAATAGCACTTGCCATCCCTGTTCCTCGCTGACCACATGCCGCCAACTCTGTTGTCCGCAATAACCTCATGAAGTCAAGCCAATCGTCAAGGCGGTGTGCAGCGTAACCTGTCGTCTAACATACTGCAACCACCCACAACCCTCACCCTCAACATCTGCTCATCCACGATTTGTTCGACGCACACGATAGTCTCACCCATTCGACGAATTCTATCTGTCCCGCAGTCTCGTTTAATCGTCGTGTTCCAAGTGCTCACCTCCTGCGCGGAGTCGCGTTTGCTTCGACGCAAACCCAGGCCCTTCTGCGTTTTGCCCTCAAACGCTTGTCAACTGTCTCCGGGCTTCTCACAAACTGCC
>NW_013577262.1:1233-1378 GCF_000499745.2 Eimeria mitis | reverse complement strand
TATATATATATATATATATATATATATATATATCAGGTGCGAGCACTCACGAGGCTCAGCAGAATGTCTCCGTCGACGTGGCGATACAAATCAAACAAGTGCTGCAGGGAGAGCTGCCGCAGGCAGCTGTTAACTTACCCGTAAG
>NW_013577262.1:891-1034 GCF_000499745.2 Eimeria mitis | reverse complement strand
AGCAACAGCAGCAGCAGCAGCAGCAGCAGCAGCGGCAGCAGCAGGTGCATGCGTTTGTTGCTGCAGAGTGTACGTATAAGCGAAATGGAGAAAGCAACGACCCACATAAGACATGCAGAGACACTCGGTCAGCTCCATAGACA
>NW_013577262.1:0-843 GCF_000499745.2 Eimeria mitis | reverse complement strand
ATATATATATATATATATATATATATATATATATATATATATATATATATATATGTATGTATATATATATTTATGTATATATATTGTTTATTTATTTATTTATTTATTTATTAGTTTATTGTAGTTTTTATTTATCTTTATTTGTATTTTTATAATGCATCTATTTTCTTTCTTTTTTGTGTTTTTCTTCTTTACACCCCCCAAACCCTAAACCCTAACCCCAAACCCTAAACCCTAAACCCTAAACCCTAAACCCTAAACCCTCGTTTGCACCGCAGGCCGCCTGGTGAGCCAGCTGCCGATACAGCCGATAGAAAGCCTCAGTTTGAGGGTTTATGGAGAAATACAAAACGAACAGCTAGACGTTCTCTTACTCGCTGTAGCACAGGTAAACCCTAAACCCTAAACCCTAAACCCTAAACCCTAAACCCTAAACCCTAAAACGTAAACCCTAAATCCTATACCCTAAATGCTAAACCCTAAACCCTAAATCCTAAGCCCTAAACCCTAAACCCTAAATCCTAAACCCTAAAGCCTAAACGCTAAACCCTGAACTCTGAACCCTAAACCCTAAACCCTAAACCCTAAACCCTAAACCCTAAAACCCTGTCTTTTTTTTATTGTTGTTTTTTTTTTGTTTTTATTGTTTATTTGTTTTGTTTGTATACTATACTATGTATAAAAAAAATAATAAACTGCATATATATAAATAACAAATAAATTTATTATTTTGTTTATACTTCTTTTATCTCTCCCCTTTATTATTTATTATTTATTAATATATATATATATATATATATATATATATATATATATATATGTAATATATATATATTTATATAT
>NW_013577261.1:0-125 GCF_000499745.2 Eimeria mitis | reverse complement strand
AAAGTAAAACAAACAAAAAAAAAGAAAACAAACAATTTCTATCATGCTCACTGCCTAGCTTTTTTTTTTTACTAGCTAGCCAGCTAGCTAGGCAGCTAGCCAGCTACCCATCTCTCTAGCTAGCT
>NW_013577260.1:391-1379 GCF_000499745.2 Eimeria mitis | reverse complement strand
TATATATATATATATATATATATACGGGGCTTAGGGTTTAGGGTTTAGGGTTTAGGGTTTAGCATGCCTGGTGTTCGGTGAGAACAGATGCAAGTGCTTCCGTCTCTGTCTCTGTCTCTGTTTTGTTTTTTTCTTCTTTTTCTTCTTTTTCTTCATTTGTATCCTCCTCCTGCAGCACAAATAGTAATTAGCAGCAGCAGCAACAGCAGCAGCAGCAGCAACAGCAGCAACAGCACAGCAGCAGCAGCAGCAACAGCAACAACAGGAGTTACGCCTTCTCAAAACAGCCGCAGCAGCAGCTGCTGCTGCTAGATAAACTGCAGCAGCAGCAACAGCAGCAGCAGCAAGGATAGAGAAGCTGCAGCAGCAGCAACAACAGCAGCAGGAATAGCAGCAGCAAACGCGCCCAGTGCAGCAGCTGCAAGAGCTCGTGCTGCTGCATGCACAGCCTCAGCCTCAGGTACATCAACAGCAGCAGCAGCATCAGCAGCAGCACCAGCAGCAACAACATCATCAGCAGCAGCAGCAGCAGCAACACCAGCAGCAGCAGCAGCATCACAACATCAACAGCACCATCAGCAGCAGCAGCACCAGCACCATCAGCAGCACCCTCAGCAGCAGCAACACGATCAGCAGCAGCAGCAGCAGCAGCAGCACGACCACCAGCATCAGCAGCAGCAGCAGCAGCAGCAGCAGCATACATCTCCGAATAGAAAGTTTTCTATAGACTGGGGCAGCGGGAGGTTCTCTAGTAGACAATCACAAAGAACATCAGGGGCGTATGAAGGCAGCTGCTGCAGCACGTCATCGATGCTTGCTGCTGCTGCTGCTGCTGCTGTTGCTGCTGCTGCTGCTGCTGCTGCTGGGGGAGATGATGATAAAGAAGAAGAGAGAAAAGGAGAAGACAAAACCGGAGAAGCAGAAAAACCACCAAAAGCACTCATCGATTCAGCAGCATCAAATGGTAGTTTGCTGCAGCACACATACA
>NW_013577260.1:0-355 GCF_000499745.2 Eimeria mitis | reverse complement strand
GCTGCTGCTGCTGCTGCTGCTGCTGCTGCTGCTGCTGCTGGTGCTGCTGCTGCTGGTGCTGCTGCTGGTGGTGGTGGTTGTGGTGGTGGTGGTGCTGCTGCTGCTGGTGGTGGTGGTGGTGCTGCTGCTGCTGCTGCTGCTGTTGCTGCTGATGGTGATGATGATGATGATGTGGCTAGTGTTGGTGGTGCTGCTCGTGCTGCTGTTGTTGCTGCTGCTGCTGCTGCTATATATGCAAATTATATATATAACATGCATATATAATATATATAAATATATAAATAAAAATATATATATATATATATACATATATATATATATATATATATATATATATATATATATATATATATAT
>NW_013577259.1:863-1379 GCF_000499745.2 Eimeria mitis | reverse complement strand
ACCTGCCACAGTCTCTCCTCCTGTCATATCAATCTTGAAAAGCATGCGCGCGCTTTAGTGGTGTTCCACAGGCTGTGAACCGCAGATCGGCTGTACTCGCCTTTACTGCGCTTGCGCATAGACTGGCAAGCTGCCGACACGTCCAGAAAGTGCGTCACTGTCGCGACACAACACAGCTTGGTGGAGGCGTGGCTGGTGATCCAGCGCTGAACCTTACACTTGTTACACCTCTAGTTTGCGCCGCGCTACCCTGGCGGGCAGGCGCATCTGTATCTGGTGTTTGTCGATGGAACCAGAAGAGTAGTTCAGAATTCGTGGCTGTGCTGCGTTTTGGTATGGGGGGCGTCTCGCCTTCATAAATTGACATTTTGCGCGTTGCTGCCCATGGACACGTCCTCAGAAACAAGCATGCCTGTCTACTGGCGGCCCTAGGAAACGGCGAAACGAAAGTGAACTGCATCTGGGACATGACAGAGGCTTTAATCTACGCCTAGGCCACACGCATCCTCCCTGCAT
>NW_013577259.1:0-302 GCF_000499745.2 Eimeria mitis | reverse complement strand
CTTCTTTTGCAAAACATCTGCCCGTGTCTGCACGCCTTCATCATCCACCATTCATGCCCCTTGTCAGCTATCAAACATCATGCCCATGCGTTTGGGCCGTGGTATAGGTTCGCATCCGCATACTGGCTGACGTAGGGTTTGGTGCTTCTTTAGCGACACCGATGAGCTATACTAGTTGGCTATTTCGTCCTTAGCCTGTGCGTTGGCCTCACGACAGAGCAGAGCTGGATGGGCAGACGGTGTATCACCGGTCGGGGCCCACCCAGTAGCGTCTCTAGATTGCGTCGATAGTTTTTGTTCTC
>NW_013577258.1:0-596 GCF_000499745.2 Eimeria mitis | reverse complement strand
CACCTCTCTTGGGGGCCCCCTATATCCCTTTGGGTAATGGGGGCCCCCCGCAGGACCCTGCCAGGGGTCAAGGCCTCAGCGCGAGGAGCCTACATATCAGTACCCTCTTGGGGGGCCCCCCGCTAAGACCCCTTATTAAGCCTTTATATATTAGTAGGCTTTATAGGGGCCCCTATATATCATAGGGCCCTCGGGGGGCCCCCCATGCATATACCCCGCTTGGGGCCCCCCCTTTAAGGCCCTGTATGAAGGCTCGTATATACTAAGACCCTTTATGGGGGCCCTTATATATTAAAACCTTCTAGGGAGGGCCCCCATACCCTACTGAGGCTGTATCTGGGGGCCCCTATATACATTGACCCCTCACGGGGGGCCCCCCCTATGGGGGCCCCCTCAGGGGACCCCTACCTAGGGCGTTTTGGGGGCCCCTTACACGTATAGACCCTTCAGAAAAAAACCCTGTTAAAGGGGGGGGCCCCCGTTACGGCCCCCTGGGGGCCCCCTACTGGGGCCCCTTTGGGGGGGGCCCTTAGTGGGCTCCTTGGGGGGCCCACTGGGGGCCCTTCAGGGGGCCCACTGGGGGCCCCCCGGGGGGC
>NW_013577257.1:8186-13459 GCF_000499745.2 Eimeria mitis | reverse complement strand
TAGCAAGGAAAGGAGCAACCCAAGAAATCCCCGCAGCACCGTCTAATGAGTGTTTTCTCTCTTTTTCTTTTTTATCTCAGGCGAGAGACGCTTGACAGGGAGTTGAGAAGTCTCGCTGCGTTCTCCCCTCTCTTTATTGTCGAGCGAGCCGCCAAGTACATCACCCTTCAGTACAGGGTAAGACAACTTAGAGTGCACCTTGGACTCAGAAGGAATATCAAGTGCACGTAAGCAGCGTGCCGTCTTGTCGCGTTCACTACGCAATATTTCGGCGTTTTCTCGACGTGATGTAGATGTTTTTCCTTTATTTCGTTCCTACGCGTTTTTCCTGCAGCCGGAGGGTTCGTCTATCGACTACGAGATTTCCATAGAAGGCCTCGACCTGTCTTTTGCACAGGGTGGTAGTCGTTTGTCCCGTTGCTTTTCTGTTCACGTCCAGCCCCCAAACGACCGTGTCCGGCGGCTGCTGGAGAGTGGAATAGGCGACCTTTTACAACAGCTCTCAACAAAACAGGCTTCTGTTCACCATGTGCGAGAACATGCAGGAGTGCGACAGACAGGTGAAGGGAGTGTTGAAGCTGCGGGAGATAAAGTGGTCGATTACATCGCCGCAATCCTAATAAAGGTGAGCTTGGAGCTTATAGGCTGTTGTGCGATAGCTCACGCACTACCATCATGAAAACAAACAGGCATTTCGACACATTTTGTGGATATTGTGCAGACACTGAGTTCATCATTTACATCGCCCAGTACTACGCCATGCTACTTACGGCTGATCCGTGCCTGCCCCTCAACGGAAGCAGTTCAAACCACCTGACGAACGCTTTTGCAGTTATCACAACGCAGCGTTTACAAGGCTCCTCTGTAGGCGCTGCGGGGGTCAGGCTTCAGAGAGCACTTCGTTTTTATTTGTTGTCAATNTACAAGGCTCCTCTGTAGGCGCTGCGGGGGTCAGGCTTCAGAGAGCACTTCGTTTTTATTTGTTGTCAATCCTACAGGATAGAGATGCGGAAGTACATGTTTAGTGCGAGGGCAGTGCAGACACTTGAAAAAACGGAGTGTCGCCGCACACAACTTTGCAATAGGTATATATAGGCACTCCGAGAGAACTAAATCGTATTAGAGGTGTCTAGTCTCGAAAGGAAAGGGTAGCCGCTGAAACGTTCCACCTTTAGTATGTACGCATTCAGTTCCTGCGGGATGGAAACTGTACGTACACCAGAGGATAAAAGGGCCTCAAGCAAACTTTTCGTCCGAAGCTCAAGAAAATATGCAGATGGTTGATAATTGGGGACCTCGGTAATGATCCCCAAACTTTCTGTACTCTACTGAGCAGTGGACTCTGACCATGATTCGTGTAACAGCATACAGGCTCGCCGCAGCAGCGGCTCTCTTCTTGTTTTCCCCTGCTTCAGGATTCATGTGCTCGCCAGAGGTAACCTCGGCCAACGTTGAACATGTGCTTTTGCTACTAATAACAGTCTAAGATATGTCAGCGGTGCTGCAAGCCGGTCCAGACTGGTATGGCGAAGCTCTGAATATTTTTCATTCCATCTGCACCCCTTCTTGCTAATTTCAATGCTTCCACGCAAGCGTAGGGTGCGAAGCAGGTAAAGACACTTATGACGNACCCCTTCTTGCTAATTTCAATGCTTCCACGCAAGCGTAGGGTGCGAAGCAGGTAAAGACACTTATGACGGAAGGAGTACTTCTTGCAGTTTCCAGGCAATTTAAAACAGCGTTTTTGCAGACGGAGCAGGGGTTTCTTGTCTCAGGTAGGAAGCAGAGATTTATCGAATTTGCTTCCGAAGTGCATACATTTACTTTCAGACCACACATACTGTACCGAGTGCAACTGTGATAACCCAACCACAGGTGAGAGCTTGTAAGCTTCCCGAAATGTTTTGGTTTTCATCCGTTAACTACAGGCTGCGGATGGTGAGTTGTGTCCCCGCGTGCAGCGGCGCCAGTACGAGTTACGCGAGGTGTAGGTTGGCTTACGGCGCTGGACGGATTCAGTGCACGTCTTGTCAGTTTCTGCGGGCTATAACGAGTAAAGTTTACATATAATTCAATGGGAGATTGACTTAATACTCCACCTCTTTGCAGGAAGACTGCCAGGGGCTGAGGTGTCGGGCTGCGGCACGGTAGCTCTCAACGGCGAAGTGGTTTACAACAACGTCCTAAGTAGGCGGTATCTATCCCTGTACATCCTTAGGAATGCGTTTATTGAAATATTCCCTAAAGCTTTCACAGGTGTTCACTAGCCGCACGAGAGCGAGCAAAACCACTCATTGCGAGCGGCTTTCTCTTTGTGACTCTGTGTGTAGCTGTGGCTCTAAGAAATATCTTGTTTTCGCCCTCTGTGCTGATTTCTCTTCCTTGAAAGTACCGAGTCATTCCTCCTAGCAGCTACTCTTAAGTGGATGTAAAAGTGGATGGCTTCTGCAGGATGTAGGACCGGCCGGTCCATTAGTAACACTGAATTGCTTGTGGGAAGGCACAGTGTTCNGCTTCTGCAGGATGTAGGACCGGCCGGTCCATTAGTAACACTGAATTGCTTGTGGGAAGGCACAGTGTTCTTAAACTATTCTGCATGGGTTTTGGTTCGTACTCTGAAGAAGGCAGAATAAACTGTGGTCACGCCTTTCCTATTTTAGTTGAGCGCTGAATCTGCTTGTCAAACAGCAGACCTAAGCTGCAGTTTCAGTTGAATGCAATGAATAGGATGGGCAAACTTCGCCCCTATATTTACTTCTATCACGCTGAATTTCTCGCATTCGCCTGGACCTGCAACGTAGGCGTGCTGCCTGGTGAGCATATTCATTCAGAGAAACGTAGTTGCAAAATCTCGCAAGTGGCCTGCCAATTTTGGCGGCTGGTACGTGCGACCATCTCAAAAAAACACCAGCCAACCGCCTCAACAACTCCTGCTCCTTCAACATCTCACCTGATTTCTATGTTTTAGATTCTAATGCCTGAACGGAGGCAAATCTACACTTAGCGTGGTGAAAACTTCCAAGATCTCTGCAGGGGCATTTCTGCACTTGCGTGGATCATAGGCTGTTTGAAGGGAAGGCGTGTCTAGATCTTGCACCTCGAAGGAAACAGCATTTGCAAGTCTTGACCTTCATTTTAAAAATCCAATTCTTTTTTCAAATATTCTCTCCTGCCGTCTCTTGGCCTCTTTTCCGTCCAACTTGGCTGCAAGTGACCCTCCAGCCAGACGCGTGCAAGCTGCTGAGNTCTCTTGGCCTCTTTTCCGTCCAACTTGGCTGCAAGTGACCCTCCAGCCAGACGCGTGCAAGCTGCTGAGCCAGCATCGAACCAGCGCGTTTGTGCCTGGCAGCTCCATCTTTCCCTTCCTCTGGCTCTAATATTTATTGTTTCTTCAGTTTTTACACAATTTTCTCTCCAAACAATTTGCCTGAGGTCTATGGGCTGCATCTTTTTCCCGCCTGGACCGGTAAACTTGAAAATGAACGTCAGCACCGCAGACCTGAGTTGGCTTCCCGGCGATGCCGACGGTACGTCGGAGCAAATCTTCGTATTTTTAGTTTATAAGTGCCCTTCCTCTTGTTCAATACACATAGATCTGGAGAAGCCGTAGCCAAAACGGTCGAAGGCCCCCGTAGCTGCAAACTTCGGCGTTGCCTAAACAGTGACGCGGCCGGATAGTTTTCATTGCAAAGTTTGTTCTACACAATTTCGGGGCCTTTTGCCTTTCATCCCAACTTCTCTCTGCTCACGTTGTGTCATGTATGAGCCGAGATCTGTGGGCAGCTCGCGACGAAGAGATCGTTTGCTTGCGCCCGCTAAGCGACTTGGAAGTACCTAAAGCGCACCAAGCGCAGCCAGATCCACCGATTCTGCTAATTATAGAGAAACACCTTTCTCATACTTACACCTCTGCAGGTTTTCCTGAAGCTTAGGGAAGCGTGACAGCAGTTTCACGCGGGAAAATCGTCTCTCTTGTGTGTTTTCAGAGCAGCTTGCGCTCGGGTTGCGCATCGTCTCGAACTCCTACAAGAGTCGCGTGCAGACTGCTGAAACGGAAATAAGGCAACTGAAGACGCAGCTTGCGGAGCGAGGGGAACAGGTGAGAGGAGCGTTGCAGAGTAGTGCTGTTTCCAACTTGCATGCAAAGGTGATTTAAACAATGCTCTCATGAAGAAGCATTCTTGAGCGCAGCATATTTATTAACAAGCTGCCTTGCGGTATTTTTATCTTCAGGTGACGCTTTTGCAAAAAAAGTGCAGTGCCTTGGAAGTCCAGCTAATCGAACAAACACAAAGAGGAAATCAGCTGGTAGAGGAGAACAAGCAACTGCTGGCAACGACTCGCAAAGTAAACTTGCAACAACAGCATATTGCTGCATTCCAGCTAGCTAGTTTAGCTTGACCCCAACGCGAGACGGCAAGTAATCACATATATGAAATCTGTCTTGTTATGCTTTTGCAGCTGCAAAAGGACATTCAGCGCCTGGAAAACCTCAAGAAAGCAGTGCTCACTTCAATCCAAGAGGACCGCCCAGAAGCTGATGATTCGAGCCCTGTATGCCACCTTCTCCGTCTGGAATAATCCCATAGACACCTAGACATTTTATGTGAACTCCATGACGCAGCATTAGGGCAGTTTCGCTAAACGGTAGATAAAAATTCCCTTGCTGCCTTTTCGAAGCCTGCACAAACTGGCAGCCTTCCACGAACTGCGAGCGGTAAAACTCGCTGCAGATTCGTCAAGCGTGCAGATGTGCGGTGCGTTTGCGCGAGTATGTTGACGAGGAGAATCTGTATGTAATCTATTCGGTTTCGTTTGTTGTTCTTGTGTTTCAGTTTGCAGCAGCAGACGCCACTTTTCAGATGACCGCAAGAAGGACCGTCGCTGGTCAGACTAGCTCACCCCCAAACAGTACGAGCCCTTTTGATAATACGAACACGCTTCTTTCTTACTTCGCTAAATCGTAGGAGTCCTCCATTTGCAAACAACGCACGAGGAGCCGCGAATTGTTGTTTACTTCTGCAGAGCTCGGGTCCATGGAAGATACCAGCCTTAAAGGCATGAGGCTTGACTTTCGTCGCGGAGGCCCCAACAACGGAACCATGTAAGGAAGAAAAACGAACTCATAAATTAATTAGATTACTATAGAAGAGTGAGCTTCGTGCGCCTGACGACTAGGAATTAGGGGGGTTGGGTTTAGATTAGCACAGACATACTCCACTTGCTCTCAGAACAAGACAGGTCCACTCTCGTTTCTCTCAAAAGGCTCTGAA
>NW_013577257.1:2843-8086 GCF_000499745.2 Eimeria mitis | reverse complement strand
AAGGAAGAAAAACGAACTCATAAATTAATTAGATTACTATAGAAGAGTGAGCTTCGTGCGCCTGACGACTCGGAATTAGGGGGGTTGGGTTTAGATTAGCACAGACATACTCCACTTGCTCTCAGAACAAGACAGGTCCATTCTCGTTTCTCTCAAAAGGCTCTGAAACTTTCAGTTGCACAGAGCACGTGGAATAGTGTTGCACAGTCATAAGGAACTTCTATAGGAGGGCTGTTCATTGTGCCTGTTTGCCTGTCTTCTTCGCCGCCGCAGTCTGACGACGCATGACGACCCATCTGCCAATGCCGACGGTCGCGCTTTCTTTAGGTAAGCAAAATACACAAGCAAGTAACAGCAGCAATGCAACATCAGCGGCGTCAAGGAGCTTGTAGTTCAAGACATGTCGATAGGTTTGCCATCAAGCAAGTCTGCAGCTGTGACTTTGTGACCGTCTCAGAGCCGCACGCAGTCGTCTTTCTTTCGAAACTTTCAATGCCTTCCTGGCCAGCATAAAGAGGCTTAACAATCAACAGCAAGACAGAGAGGAAACCCTTAAAACCGCTGAGCGCCTTTTTGGTGAGTCAGCTTCAGCTGTTTCGTAGTGCTTGCTATTGGCTCCTTAATTATGGAAACAGTAAAAGAGGGAAGACACACACCAACAAGATGGTGTGCCTAAATCGAGTAAGTTAAATCAGTGCTCACTTCGAAGCGTGTTGGTTTTCCTCTCATTTCTGCGAGCAGGAGAGGCAAATGCTGACCTTTATGAAGACTTCAAGGCCCTTCTGACTCGACATGCGTAAATGCCTAGACCTGCATGTATATTTAAATATTAATATAAATATCTGCGTATATATATATATATATATATATATATATATATATATATATATATATATATATATATATATATATATATACGTATGTATAATGATTTATTCTATTCAAGCCATTTGGGGCGATAACGCGAAAGAATTTCGCAGCCCAAACAACGTGTCTACCGTCCTAAAAGCGGCAGATCGAGGACCTTTTTCAATAACATTTTATTAAGCAATTTATTTTTTGGCTGGTAGTTTAAGGGAATCCGATAGTATACACTCTGCAACACTGTTCTTACAGCGTCGTACTGCAAATCTCGAGATCACTGCTAAGATGGGGCACCGTTCACTTGTCTCTTATCGCTTCGCTGCCCAAGCTGGGCTACGGATGTGATTGCCAGTACCTGCGGCAGTCGCTGCGCGACGTGGACAGTTAAAATGAACAAAATTGAAACCGGATGCACTGTTAAAATGTCCACAGTCTCGCGTCATTGAAGCCAGAAGTGCAGTGCACCGCCCTCAAATGGACAGCGAAGGAATGTCCCGGACAACACTAGCGAGTTCACTGGAAAATGCAAGTTTACAAATGAAACGCTCCGACTATTCCTGTTTGGGTTCCCTTGAGCCAGCGTGCAGCAAAATAATCGTTTGAGTTTTAAATGCACTTCCTCCGAACAGGTCAACGCGTATCAGCTCAAGGAGAATTCGTCAATTGATACGCATAACAATATATACCCAGGCATTAAGTCAGAGACGGTGGGGAAGTCCGCCTAAGCTACTTCTGCCTTTCCCCTTCAAAATCTGCTTTTGTATTTGACGAGCCTTCCGCTTGGTCATTGCACATGGAGCATTGCCTCCAACGGTCTGAAAACATGAAAAGCATGGCTCTGAAAGAAAATACTTAGNAATTTACCAGCTATCTTTGCCTACCTGAGAATTCCCTCCACTTCCAAGAACATCCAGCAGGTCTGCGTCCTGTTCGAGTTCATGCAAAACATCCACCGGGTTCATTTGAGGGTGCTGGCTTCTCTCTTTGCCACTTTTCCTCTTATCTCTACCTGGTTCAGCTGAGCATGGGGCTACCTTTGAAGTATCTGCTCCTGCGATCCGCGTTTCTACGGAGGTCCAAACTGCCGCCAGAAACATATCTATATTGGCAATCTCTTCGTCTTTGCCGTAAACAGTCCCCCCGGGTAAGTGACACCGCCGGAGTCGGCCAGTCGTGAAGTCCCTCAAAATTAGCTTCGCCGCGCGATACAAATCCAGCTGTCCTCCTTTTCCTCCCGAGACAAAGTGACGATGAGTGGCTACTGCCGCGAGCACGTGCAAAGCCTCGATACGCTCAAGACGCCCCATTAGAGCATTTGTTCTTCGGTGTCCCTCTTTTCCCACGTTATATTGAGAACAATTGTATGCGGCACGGTAGGCGTCTGCTGTTATCCCGTAGTGTCGGATTAAAGTGTAAGGAATCGCGTCGCATATTAACTGCACAGACGGGAGGTAATCTCCACTGAAAGGGAAAGATGGCAACAAATCACAAATACCGCATGTAGGAGCACGGGTTCAGCAAGGAGAAATTGGAGGAGCTTTGAAGAAGCTAGTCAGCACAGTTGCCTCTCCAACTCAGCGTGCGTATGCACCGTCTGTAAGCATCAATATATTTGTGACGGTGGCAACTGACTCCTAGAACCTCTAGACAATTCATGGGATGAGTGCAAATAGTGGCAGAGGACAAAAAGGGGAGGGGCAGGGGGATGATGCGTCTGCCTTACCGCATCTCGTCGACGGGAACAACGCCATTCAACACTAGAAGGTGCTTAGATGCAACTGCCTTTGGGAACACGAGGCCTGCAAAGACAGGCGCATTTGACGCAATCCATTTAAAGTATAATATCGATGAAGGGACGTAAAATGTTGCAACTCCACGGCGGCTTCCTATAGGGACTGCAATACTCACCTGGACAGTCGCAGAGGACGATGCCTCTACCCTTAAGGGGAATCGTCTGTAGTCTGCGCGTTTTGCCGGGCTGCTGCGATACGGAAACTTTCTTCATGCACAACAACGCATTTATCAGAGAGCTTTTGCCCACATTAGGGTATCCAACCATCCCAACTACGAAATCCTCGGAAGGCTCCGTATCTTCATCTAGGCGTCGTTTCGAGAAGAATTCATCTCGATATTTTAACAAGAGTTTCACCAACGAATCGCAGGTAATAACATCCTTGTGGAGATCTGCTGCCGTTTCCCCCCCTGGAACGTGAAGCACAGACGTCGGCTCCGTTGCTGCTTCATCTGCCTTTTGCACTGGATCCCCGTCGTCCCTCTTCAGCTGATTCTCTTTTTCCCTATCGCGGTGCGCGCTGCCTGGAAAATGCTCTTGAGTTGTTTGTTCGCACTGCTCGAGTTCACGAAGGGCCGAAAAGAAAACCGCCTCCACTCCATTTTCTGCAAAGTATTGCGACCATTTCTCCCGCACCACTGGCGGCAGAAGATCCGATTTGTTGACGACCAAAATGACCTGAGAAATCAGCATCTCACAAACACTATTTTNGGCGGCAGAAGATCCGATTTGTTGACGACCAAAATGACCTGAGAAATCAGCATCTCACAAACACTATTTTTCTCCTGTCAGGGAGAATTAGCACCACTGTCTCAGCGTCGTGACCACTGGGTAGCCGGTGCTGAATGCTGAGTTCAGAGTCGATCTAGGCGAGTGCTTGTTGCATATACACGCACAAATAAGACATACACGTTTGTTAGCAGAGACTTCCTTGATATACTTTTCGAGGTCTTTGCAGCGGAAGAACATTGGAGATCTTCCATCAACGATTTGCAGGACCAAATCTGAACGTTCAATGACACGCCACAGCTGTCTCCACACCTCGATGTTCCTTTCGTAGGGAGTTAAGACGACGCCTTCCTCTTCCATATTCGCTAGCATCCGTCTCCACTTCAGAAATCCGTCCCGTTCAACTTCATCCAACTCTGCAGCTGTTTTCGGGATTCGCGGCGCTGTAGGATGAGAAGGCGAAGGATTTGCAGCAGGGTCTTCTTCTTCGGATGTCACAGAGATGCTGGAGGAAGGATCTGTGGCGCTGGATACGTCATCTCGATCGGGTTCAGAAGGGTCAGACGCTCCTTCCTCCAACTCTCCCCTCTCGCCTTCTTCAGTGACAGTCGCGGCGGAGTCAACCTCCCACTGATCCTCTGAGCCGGTGTCCGCATCTTCGGTTCCAAGCCGCACTGCTGACGCTCCTTCGTGCATTGCCAGGCGGCTCTGCCGTCGACGGGACTTTGCCTCCCTGGCTTTCTGAAACCGACGGTGAAGTGCATCCCGTTGTTGTCGCACGAATTGGATGTTCTGAATAGTGGCCTCTTCCATCTTCCCTGCTAGGAGCAGCTTTACTCGAGCCCTGTTTCTCCGCCTACGGCTCCGCGTCGCTTGCGTGACGCCTCCCGTTGTGCGGTCTTTGCTAACTGCATTTTTGCATTCTTCTGCCATCCGGCGTGAAAACAAAACGGGTCGCCGAGGGATGGGTACTTCGGTCCCCTCTATGTAATACGCTGCTCTTGTCGCAGTGCCTTCAGTCGAAGTTTTCGAAACTATGAGAGGAGCAGTTGGCTCCTGCAGAAGACGCGCCGCGTATCTGTCGACGGAAAAGCTGTCCTGCGCTGCAAGCGACGTGCTGATGTACTCATCTAGCCCGCTGCGTTCTATGATAGACCGCAAGTACTGCTCTGGATGCTTCGACAGGGATCTCCCTTTTTCTGGATTTGACCCAGACAGTGTACCTGCAAGGAACTCTAAAGTGCGGTGGCGGGAAATAGTGTTTCCAAGAGCAACCCCAGCGGGGGGAGATGCGAGCGTGGATCGCCCCCTCTCCCCCTNCGGGAAATAGTGTTTCCAAGAGCAACCCCAGCGGGGGGAGATGCGAGCGTGGATCGCCCCCTCTCCCCCTCCTGCTTCAAAGACTGGACAAAAGCATGGTGACTCTGGGCTTTCTCCGCCTGTTTACGAAGACAGTGGTGGACGACAGCAAGGCCAAACTCGGCGTTTTTCTTACGCCCCTTCCCACCCGACTTCCTACCAGAAGGAGGCATGGGAGGACCCAGCTATCTACCCATCCAGCGAAGAATAGACTAACGCGACAAGACGCAGAAGTTGAGCGGACGATGAGGCCGAAGACCGGAGCTTCAGGGCGACACTGGAAGGCGGCGATGGTAGATGGCGAAGTTCTCGAATTAACAAGACAGAAGCATGCGTGTACATTTGTCGCTTTTATCACACGAGGATACTTAACAATTTGCAGTAGGTTTCAAGCATATCATGCATTGATCTTCTCCCTCTTCGGTGCATGTGAGTGGGGCTGGACAGACCCACGCGCCGGGGGGCTTGCCGCTTTAGCTTCACGGGTGAATATTAAGAC
>NW_013577257.1:0-2757 GCF_000499745.2 Eimeria mitis | reverse complement strand
TCGTCGCTGCTTGGCTTTACTTGCAGGCTGTTAAGGTTGCTGGACGATGGGCCAGCAGGCGAGTAAACCGCTCCCCAAGATAGTGAGGAGGGCGGGAGACCCAATGAACGTCTTCAGTATGTCTTTAGATTACTGCGCCCGCCATCCGTTCACCCGCTGAAGATATAGCAGTTTCGTCCCCGCTTTTCGGCGTAGGCAGCCGTGGATGCAGCGCACGAGGCAGTCAAAGTGGAAGATGAACAACTCACTTTAGTCCTCTTCTTTGCTGTCATTGTGCGTGTTTCTTCTGCATTGCACTCGTTGGTGAAACATAACGTCTTCTGCATGTGTTTAGTTTGCAATGATACACTGCGTCCTCTGCTTTTCTGTGGCTTGTGTGCGTCTCCTTCAGACCTGCCATCTGTTCACCAGGAGATCATATACCCCACCCACAAGCGCACTCTTAATTTTTCAATCTGCAGATGTTGGCAATCAAGTGAGTTTGGTGTGCGTCTTCTTTCCTGATGGTACTTTTCGCTATGCTCTCCTCTGGGGGTCCAGTCGGCGCAGCTCAGCGCAGTTACGCCACTGCTGGGGCTACACCACTCATGGGACCCTTCAGAAGTTTGAACTGTGACTCTCTGCTCTTTCTGTTTTCAGCGAAGTTTCCCATCTGCGACAACTCACACAAGGTGCTACAGAAGCAGGGCTGCAACTGTGGTGAGCAGACGATTCTCGCCCACCACAAACGGCCGCTGGTGCTTGCGTGTGCTTCTTTTCTAATGTGTATCCCGCCATTGCTTTTAAACTCTTAGGACTAAACACGGGAGAAGAAGCAGTCGTTATTTTTCTTAGAATTGCCAGATGATGAAGGTCGGTTTGCTAGCAATGCACTGCAGGCCCAGCCATGCTAGAAGTGAGGCAAGCGCCAAGCATCACGGAGCCTCGGGAGTTCAGGAGCACTTCCCAAAATAACAAGGATACGACATCAGTGGGAGCCTTATTTGGCGGCGCCGCGTCTGTGGCTGCTGCTGCTGCAGGTTAGTTGCGGATGGACCTAGTTAATATTTCACAGTTTTTTTCTCTACATTGTCAACTGGCGTATGCTTCTCTGAGTCTGCTTATTTCCCTCCTCGATGTTCGTTCCTTTGTCGTATCTTACATGCTTAAAGAATGCGCTTGTACAACTGCAGACGTAAGTTCGTCAATTTCTGTGCTGTGTACGAAATACTCGTAAATCGTACATAGCACAGAAGTCGACCTACTCGCATCTGCATTGTTCCTTCGCAACTGAGCAGGAAAAATGCATTTTCCCTTCTCCTGCTCAGTTGTGTGCCTCAAACACCCGTACCAAGCTTGCTAGGTGTTTCGGATTGTGTACGCACTCAAATTCAGCTTTCACATTCAGCTTTCGACTGCATGCTTCCCTTCTTGAAGCATCGGGCAGCAACTAACACCATACTCTCAATCCGCAAATGAGTGTCTTATGCCTTTNATCTGAACTATAACAGACGGCTACGTGCAGTGGTCTAAGTCACTGCCTTACGTAGCATATTTGCTGTTAATAAGCGCATGGATTTTAAGAAACTGCAGTGTTTGCAGATTTGGCACTCGTGATCTATTTGTACTGACGTAGTTACTGACTCTCGATGTTTTCATTGCTGGATTGCATAACTTATGTGTGCCCTTTTGATGTTTCTGGCGGGTGGTTATCACTTGGACGCCGCCGCACGGAATATCTCTCGTCAATTACTTCAGCAGAACTGCTTCATAAAAATTGTTTTGTAGCCGATGCACAACGTTGGCCTTATGCTGCAGCAGCAGCTTCAGTGGCGGGAACTCCTCGTATTATCTGAGGTGCGATGGCGTACCAATTAGGCGAAGTTGCGTTACAACGGGGAAGAAACTCTCAAGCCAATTTAACTCCTCTTAAAAGTGTACCGGGGTTAAGCAGTTAGCATGGGGATGAGTGCACAGGGTGTGTACTGCTGTAGGGTTTGCGATGTCTGGTAGGCTTGGCTTTAGGTCCCATATTCATTCCTCCTCCCTGCAATAGACATCAAAACCACTGCTTAGCGAGCTAGTGTTGAATGACCCGGCGACGTCAAGCGAACAAAGTGCAGTGTCTGAATAGTGCATACAATGTTTGCACGCTGTGACGGCCCGTGACAGTATGTTGCTTTGTCAAGGGCGCTGTTGTTCGCTTGACTCGCCGGGTTATTCAAAACTAGCTCACTAAGGCATTCCCGAAGTCAGTTATGCCCGTGTAGTATCCGGAACAAATCATACACGCTCGTAGTTTCGCAAAATCTCCGCTTGTTGCTCTGCCGTCGGGCGGTTGCCCACGACACAATTGACTGAATCCTGCATATATGAGAGTGGCATATGCTCCGCCTATTTACCCTTCTGCTTCCACAGCCTCGTCAACAAATTCCTCTGCGCTCGAGTTAAGTGGCAGGGGCGACCACCCGTTCCTCGACTCCAGCTACACACTATTGCCGCTGCCGCCGCAACTATAAACTGGTTGTGCTGTTCGCTAGCGGTAAACATCACACTATCTGCTTAAATACCGACATTTGTCGATGATCACCTAAGGTGCTTTGTGCGACGCGCTTCGGGAAGGGGTGCTGCCTTCCCAGGAGCCGGGGCTGTGGAGATCCGGAAGCAAGAGTACTGGAGACGTTGTCTGAAGCTGTTGGCGATTGCGTTTTCATTCTCTGCCCGGATACGTTGTTTGGCATTTTTAAGTAGCTCCGCCATAGGAGCAGCAATGTGAAT
>NW_013577256.1:587-1470 GCF_000499745.2 Eimeria mitis | reverse complement strand
TTATTATTATTATTATTATATTACATCCCTTGGGGGCCCCTGGGGGCCCCCTGGGGGGGCCCCTGGGGGGCCCCCCTTGAGGGGCCCCTGGGGGCCCCTGAGGGGGCACTGGGGGGCCCCTGGGGGCCCCGGGGGGCCCCGGGGGGCACTGGGGGGCCCCTAGGGCGACCCATGGGGGGCCCCTGGGGGCCCCCTGGTGGTTTCTCTGGGGGGCCCCTGGGGGTCCCCTAGGGGGCCCCTGGGGGGCCCCTGGGGGGGCCCCTTGGGGGCCCCTGGGGGGCCCCATTGAGTGTGTGAATTACCTAAGGACCCCATCTGTGCCGCCGACTAAGAAGAGCCTTTCGCCCTTGATGGTCGATGCTATGATGCAGTTGTGCTTCTGAGCACCGCCAGGAGATACCTGAGCAGCAGCAGCAGCAGCAGCAGCAGCAGCAGCAGCAGCAGGGATAAGAGCAGCAGCAGCAGCAGCAGCAGCGGCAGGGATAAGACCAGCAGCAGCAGCAGGGATAGGAGCAGCAGCAACAGGAATAGTAGGAGCAGCAGCAGCAGCAGCAGTGGCAACAGCAGTAGTTGAAGCAGCAGCAGCAGCAAAAGCAGCAGCAATAAGAGCAGCAATAGCAGCAGCAACAATAGCAGCAGCAGCAACAGCAGCAGCAACAGCAGCAGCAGCAGCAACAGCAGCAGCATTAGAAGCACCAGAACAAGCTATCGGCTTGTGCTGTCTATACACCTGATGTAAAATATATAAAGAGAAAATAAGTAAAAAACAAATAAATACATAAATAAAATAAGTAAATAAATAAACACAATAGATAAATAAAATGAATAATATATAAATAAATAAAAATAAATAAATAAAATGAATAAAAAATAAATAAAATAA
>NW_013577256.1:0-487 GCF_000499745.2 Eimeria mitis | reverse complement strand
AGCAACAGCAGCAGCAACAGCAACAGCAGCAGCAGCAGCAGCAACAGCAGATCTATCGGCTTGTGCTGTCTATACACCTGACGTAAAATATATAATAAATATAAACCCTAAATAAATAAAATAAATAAACAGAATAAATAAACAAAATAAATAAATAAAATATATAAATAAATAAAATAAATAAATAAAATAAATAAATAATAAAAAATAAATAAAAAAAATAAATAAAAAATAAAAAAATAAATACCCGAAAGGACTCTGTCTGCGTGATAGTTAAAACAGAACTCGTCGGCGATGATTTCTTCTTTTCTTCCTTTGGCTCTTTTTCTGTATACACAAATATAAATATATATATATATATATATATAAATATATATAAATATAAATATATATAAATATATATAAATAAATATAAATAAATATAAATATATATAAATAACTATATATTTATATATAAATAAATATAAGTAAAACAAGTGTAAATATG
>NW_013577255.1:892-1471 GCF_000499745.2 Eimeria mitis | reverse complement strand
GATGATGATGCGGGAGAAGCAGCAAAGACCTTCGGCAGATTTATAAACAGCTGCAACGTAGAACAGCTCGGGACCATGGCTGAGCTGCTGCACCAACCCACCAGCAGCAGCACGCCAGAGAAGCTAGCTGCTGCTGTAGGTGAGACACTGATGAAGCTAGTGCCTGGTTTTGCTGCTGCAGCAGAAGAGGAGACAAAGCTGCTGCTGCAGCTTGCTGCTCTCCGCAGCACAGACAACGCAGAGCAGCAGCTGCTGGGAACAAAAATAAATGATTCTTTTGATAGATTAAAAGCAAGACAGAAGCAGCTGCTGCTCACGCTGCAGCAGACCCTGCGGGACCTTGCTGCTGCTGCAGCAGAAGCAGCAGCGCAGCAGGAGAGAGCTAAGGTCTTCGGTGATGCAGCAGCAAACGCCCTGGAAGGCATCAACGCCATCAAGCCTGTCTTGGCTCAGGCCAGACAAGAAGCGCTCCAAGCATAACTGCAGCAGCAGCAGCAGCAGCAGCTGCAGCAGCAGCAGCAGCTGCAGCAGCAGCAGCTGCTGCTGCTGCTGCTGCAGTAGTTCTTGTGGTTAAATTTA
>NW_013577254.1:1261-1381 GCF_000499745.2 Eimeria mitis | reverse complement strand
TTCGCACCTTCACCTTTGCTTACCGATCCTTAACCCATGGTTCGTCAGACATCTCAAATGTCCGGCATACAACGAGTCGCACTAGCGCCTTCTCAAAGTACGAGAGAGTGTGCTGCATCC
>NW_013577254.1:393-924 GCF_000499745.2 Eimeria mitis | reverse complement strand
ACAGCGCCCGGAATTATTCGCCTGGCCTACGTTTTGCCGCCAAAACAATCACAACACGGTGATCATTATCTTACAGGAGCGAAGCGCAACAGCAGGTGACGCCTCCTCACTCGCTGCGCCGGCACCATTCCCCAAACAAAACAAGCAAGTCAGTCAAACTGCCCAACAAGCAACGCAATCCAGACAGACGCCCAGTGGGTCGACACCGGCGCTGGCTCGCTCGCGTGATGGGGGAGAGCGTTGCGCGCCGTCCAATGCCTCGTCTGTTGCTCTTACTGCTCAACATTGCATTTCGCAACAATATGCATGGGAAGCTAAATATCCTGCGTTGCACCAGCGAGCGACGCCCCGTTTCACAGAACCGCCAACAGATTCGCAAACACAGGCTTACATTTTGTGGCCAAAACAATCACAACACGGTGATCATTATCCTACAGGAACGAAGCGCAACAGCAGGTGACGCCTCCTCACTCGCTGCGCCGGCACCAATTCCCAAACAAAACAAGCAGACCTGTCAAACTGCTTAACTCT
>NW_013577254.1:0-172 GCF_000499745.2 Eimeria mitis | reverse complement strand
TCACGGATTTCTCCACCTTCAAAAAAAGTAGAGAATGTACGGAGTAGAATATGCCATCATTCGCCCAGCAGTTCCGGATATCACATCTATTACCGCGACTGTTGGCATGGAGTTTGCCGCGTGCCGCAAACAAGCGAATCTGCGAAATGAGCGAGAGGGATGCAAGCCGTCC
>NW_013577253.1:1139-1381 GCF_000499745.2 Eimeria mitis | reverse complement strand
TATATATATATATATACACGGTGTATATATAGCGGGCGAGGAGGATAGAAGTGATGGAGTCTTTCTTTGAGCCCACCAGCAGAAATAAAAAAAAAAAAATAAAATAAAATAAAATAAATAAATAAATAAATAAATAAATAAATAATATTTTATTTTATTTATTTTATTCTTCTTCTTTCTTTTCCTGTGCGTTTGCCGATGACTCTAAGAAAGAAAGAGAAGCAATACGCACGTGCCTCCGC
>NW_013577253.1:797-1053 GCF_000499745.2 Eimeria mitis | reverse complement strand
AGCAGCAACAGCAGCAGCAGCAACAGCAGCAGTAGCAGCAGATGCCTATACACCCCAGAGCTGCCTATACACCCCAACAAAGGGAGAATATTTCGCGTTAAAAACGATACTAATTAGTTATATTAATTATTGTTTTTAATTTTATTATTTTTATTTTTATTTTTAGTTTTATTATTATTATTCTATTAAATAAATAAATACACAAAAACAAAAAAAAAACAAACAAAAAAAACACCAGCTGCTGCTGCACGCTACT
>NW_013577253.1:0-743 GCF_000499745.2 Eimeria mitis | reverse complement strand
CTGACTGTACACCTGCCGCTACAACACTAGCTGCTGCTGCTGCTGTTCTAGCTGCTGCTGCTGCTGCTGCTGCTGTTCTAGCTGCTGTTGTTGCTGCTGCTGCTACACTGTCTGCTGCTGCTACGCTATCTGCTGCTGCACTTGCTCCTACACTAGCTGCTGCTGCTGCTGCTGCTGCTGCTGCTGTACTTGCTGCTGCTGCTGCAGCAGCAGCAGCAGCAGCAGCTCTATAAAGTAATAAAAAAAATAAAAATATAATAAAGACGAACCCGCCGCCAGGAGAACTCAATTCGAGGGTAGGGGGAGAAGGAGGCACAGAACCAGACGGAGATGCAACACCACCTGCAACAAAAAAAAATATATATTTTTTTCTTTTTTATTTATTATTTATGTTTGTTTTGTTTATATATATATATATATATATATATACAGAGAGAGAGAGAGAGATTAGGGAAGGAACAGAAGATAGAGAGAAAGAATAAAAAATAAAAAAAAAGAAAAAAAAGAAAAAGAGACAAAGAAAAATAAAAAAGAAACAAAACAAAAACCAAAGACAAATACATTGACAAACAAACAAACAAAATAAATAAATAAATAAACAATAAAACAACTAAAATAAATAAACAAATAATAAAACAACTAAAATAAATAAATAAAATAAATAAAAAATAAATAAATAAAATAAATAAATAAACAGTACCTGCTGGCTGCTCGCTGCTACTATCAGCATGTGGTGCTGCATC
>NW_013577252.1:833-1022 GCF_000499745.2 Eimeria mitis | reverse complement strand
CAGCAGCAGCAGCAGCAGCAGCAGCAGCATCAGCAGCAGCAGCAGCAGCAGCAGCAGCAGCAGCAGCAGCTGACGAGAAGAAAAGAGTATAGAGGTAGACTTTGTTGTTTAATTTTTGGCGGTTCTCTTAATAAGCGGCGCTCAAATGCTGTCTTTGGTTGTGCATGCGGGTCTAGGTCACTGTCTGAC
>NW_013577251.1:0-451 GCF_000499745.2 Eimeria mitis | reverse complement strand
TGGTGATGGTGCGGTTGCTGCAGCTGGTGGCGTTAAAAAACAGCAGCAACAGCAGCAGCAACAGCAGCAGGAGCAACTGCAGCAGAAACAGCAGCAGCAACTGCAGCAGAAACAGCAGCAGCAGCAACTGCAGCAGCAACTGCAGCAGCAACAGCAGCAGAAACAGCAGCAGAAACAGCAGCAGCAGCAACTGCAGCAGCAGCAACAAAAAAACACGCCTGCACCTCCAAGGAGGCAGCCAGCTGCTTCACTTCACAGCAGCAGCAGCAGCAGCAGCAGCAGCACCGACGGCTGGGTAGGCGGTGTGCGGAATGTGATAGAAGAGCGCAGCAGCAGCAGCAGCAGAAACAGCAGCAGCAGCAACAGCAGCAGCAGCAGCAACAGCAAGGACGGCTGGGTGGGCGGCGTCCGGGATGTTATAGAAGAGCGCAGCAGCAGCAGCAGCAGCAAC
>NW_013577250.1:4520-12020 GCF_000499745.2 Eimeria mitis | reverse complement strand
TGCAGCATAGAGAATGTGAATAAGAAAATATGAGTGGTTTATAACTATAATAAAAATAAATAAAAAAAAATAAAAAAATAATAAAAAGAAAGAGAAGAGGATACAGCACACGGGTACCAGGGCATCGATTGATATATATAAGAGAGAGAGAAAGAGAAGGAATGAGGTTGCAGAGAGAAGTGCTGCTGAGGCCTTATAAAATATTAAAATAATTTATATGTTTTTTAGTGAAGAAGGAGAGACAGAGGCAACACAGAATACATGTTGCAGCAGGTGTATGCACAGCGTTGCTGCGCTGGAGGAGACGATCCCCTCGCTGCGGTGTTGTGTGGGGCCGGTCCTGCATAGCATCCGGGCGGCAAGGGGAGAGAGAGAGAAAAAGAGAGAAAAAGAAAAGAAGAAATATATGTTTATAAGGGGTTTATATGGATAAATAAATAAATAAAATAAAGAAAAAAAAAGAAAGAAACACATAAAGTTATTTATTACAAAGAACACACACACACACCGTGTTGGTTGGTTGTTTGCATCGTCTTGTGCTCCGGGCTCGAGCTGGCTGTGCGGGTGCTCGGTAGGGTAAATTCTTCGTAAAAATATCAAACAAAGGAGAAAAAATATGAAATAAAGATAAAATAAATAGATTTAAATCAATAAAAAAGGGAAAAATATGTGTTAATTACCAAATATAACACGAAGGCTTCATCCCCGCATACCGTGCATCGCCTGGCTGCTCCCGCCGTCGTGTATATAGAAGTAGAGCAGAGAGGCAGCAGGCAGAGTCCACCTAGGCTAGCTCGTTCGTGTGTTGTGTTGGTGTTGCAGGTGTATTTTTTCTTTGTTTATGAGTTTGATATCTTTGTTTGAATAAACGTAGACTTTTTATACACTTTTATTTGTTTCTTTTCGCGCATCGTCGCCCCTAAACATGCCTGGCATCGGGCAGGCAGCCGGCACCCCCCGCAAGGAAACCGCCGCAGCTGGGTATACGCGGCAGGCGCCAGGAACGCCTGAAAACCTGACGAATCAGCTGATGCACATGTTTGTGAATGAAAAAACAGGAAAAAATACTCTAGGAGATGCTTTTTTTCCCCAGACTATGGAGCTTTCTGCGCAGCAGGCGGACGCGGACGTGAACGCGAGTACGTGGGTTTCGGGTGTACGTACAGCTCAGGATTCAACAACCTCCTCCCGCTCGAGTCTAGGAGCCCAAATTCCGCCCGCAGAAGTATTTGTTGAAGGTGTATTGGAACCCATAACTGGGGACTCAGGAGGTGGTGTTTCATCGCGGCTAGAGAGGGAGGCGCTCTCACACGTACGCCGCTTGCAATCAGTTCCCGTTTCTTATCTAGAGGTGGATAGGTTTTTGTGTTCTGTTGAGAGTTTTGCTCGTCGATTCAATAAAGAAGATCAGTTGCTAGAGATTGCTGAAGGCCAGATGGATGGAACGGTCCGCTATTTCTACAGAAAAAGAATGCAAATGCTCCTACCTGGCCGCCAGAGAGACTATCAAACATTAGTTGAAGTTATGTTGCGGCTACTGTGTCTAGGAAACCCAGAGGCTTTCTTACGGCGGGAGCTTCGGGGGGCCCCCCCTCATAAGGCCCTAAAACTTTATGTTGAATTGGGGCTGTTGTATGATGCGTACACCCGGCTGTGTGAACGTACAAACACAGAAATAAAAAGAACAGAAGAATCTCTCGCACAGGAATTCCTCAGCAGACTACCAAACAGACTGGCGGAGCAAACACGCAGAGTCGTGAGGACCGTTCCTTCTCCTAATCTTTTTGTTTATGCGGTTGTAGCTCGTACAGTTGACAGCCACATGAACGGCAACTGGTAATCTTCGTCCGAGTGTATATATATATATATATATATAATATATATATAATATATATAATATATATAATATATAATATATATATACCGCGTATTCTATATATTCTTGTATTCTTCTATTGAAACGGTTCTATGGGATTTATTTCTTCAGTTGAATTCGCCGGTTTGCTGAGGAAGTTTCTTTTTCTTCTTTTTGAATGGTACAGGTATGAAGGTGTATACCAGCATATATCATTGGTTATATTTATATTTATATTTATATTTATATTTATATTATTATTATTATTATTTATATTTATATTTATATTTATATTCGCGTACATTTCGTTTTTCTTCCGAAGAGGCCCCTGAGGTCTCAGCTGCAGGCGCTCTTCTTTCTAGCGGCCCCAAACGTCGCGAGTGGAGTCTTTGATATGTTTGCATTGGCTTGATGATGAATTTGTTGCATCTCTGTATATAAATATAATGTATTATAATATAAAATTTAAATATATTTATATATTTATATATATATTATATACTTATATATTTATATTTAATGCAAAAATACACTGAAGGTCTTGCGGTGGAAATCTATAAAAAAAGATTTCTTCTTCGCTCCTCCCTCTTCAGATTTGCGAATATAAAATGCAAATCTTCATTGGCTGTCTGTGGGAGGAAAACAATATAAATATATTCATTTATAAATAAAAAAACAAATTTATATACTCAGTACATGTATTCTTACAACTATATATAAATATAATACAAGAGAAATTTATATCCTTAGTAAATATATTACTATAACTATATAAAAATAATATACAAATATAATTTATATTCTTAGTAAATATATTACTATAACTATAGATAAATATAATACGAGAGAAATTCATATCTTTAGTAAATATATGATTGAAACTATATACAAATATAATACAAGAGGAAACTATAGTATTCTTAGTACTCTATACAAATAAAAATACAAAGGAAATTTACATCTTTAGTAAATATTTTATTAGTACTACAGGCAAATATAATACAATAGGAATTCTACAAAAATATATTATTATAACTATATACAAATATACTACATATACCAGCCTTTACTAATACCATCTCCTTTCTGTTATCATTACGCAAAGCACACGTATATATATATACATATATATATATATATATATATATATATATATATATATATATATATATATATATATATATATATAGCTAATTCGTTACTATCAACATCTCCCTCTTACTACTGTAAGCAACAGAAAAAGTATTTAGAAACGTACTATATACAGCCAGGTCGTTCTTAGGATGATTTTCTTTTTTCTATTGTAGATAAAAGCACAAGTATAAAGAAAACATTACTATTTGCATCTTTCTACTACTATAGACAGCAATACAAGTATATATGAATACTTTATATGAATACTTATAGAGAGCTATAGAGAAATAAATCCTCCTCCTCCTACTACTGTAAGCAAGATCACAAAAATATATACATTCTTCTGTTGCAGCGCCCCCCTACAAAAGCAGCACAAGGCAGAAACAGCAAAAGAGAAAAAAATAACGAGAAACAAAAGAATGCAACAAGTGTAGGTCTCATATGCATGTTTTTGACGGGGGTTTCTGTTCTTTTCTGTTCAACTTTTTTTTTACGCTCTAGAAACTCGAAATACAATACATGCATACAACTTAATGCAAATTACCTTATTCAAGTCAGTAGACGATCTATGCACGCGCTGCTTCTTTCTTCTTTCGTCCCAGAACACAACCTCTTCTTACTTATCTTTTTCTTCTTGTTGTTTCTGCTTGCATTTCTGGGGTTTCCTTTGGATGCTCAATCTCTTCTTTCGTCCGTTGGCTTTGCAGATAAAAAGATTCATTCGTGCGATCCAGACAGCAGAACGGGATTTTGAGTGAAATCGACAAAATATCAAGCAAAGTTTGTTCTTTGTTTTTGTATTCCGCTGAAATTATACTACACATGTTCTGGTTTTCCATCCGTTTGAAAGCAGAAACACTTCAATAGTTCCTCTTTCTGTATGAAGGCAGAAACGCCTCCGTAATTTCTTCTTCTTGTATACAGCACAGAATGCAGGTTACCTGCTGAAAATCGCTTCCAAAGGCCACAAAGCCCCAACGCCTCTCTGAAGAAACACGAAATTCAAGCTGAGCGATCGGGAAAGCAAGGAAAGCCTGCATTTATATGCGGCTAGACGGGATGCCTATTTGGGCAATTCGGATGTTTGTTTCAAATACAACGCGGCGGAAACATCAAAGAAACTGGTCAGAAGAAAGAAACGGCAAAAGAAAGAGAAAAGAACCCCATTTGCACTCACCAGGAAAGCAGGGGTAGGGTTGTGTTTCCATACGACCTCATGTGGTGGGGTGTATCGGCAGCTCAGCTGTGCAGAAGTTGAATCGCGTGCACTTCTTTCTAATGTCGAGTTTTCTTGCTCTTCAGAAGAAGTAAATATAATGTAAAATTAAGCTTTTCTTTTATATTCAGGGATTTCACCTTGTTCAGACTAATACCTGTGCGTTTCGCGATTTTTTTTGCACGCCGTTGAAGCTGCACAACAGGATGCAGGTGGTGGCGGTATTCAGATCTACGATCTTTAGCCTATTAATATATCTCTGTGTCGCTATAAATGGAGGTGAGCTTTTTTTATGTTTTTTTTTTATGAAAAAGTGCATATTTTCTTGATCGCCTCAGAAGATTCGCTTGAAAACATCATCGCACAGCAAAGCGCGCAGCTGAACGAACTTCAACAGCAGATTGCCCAGTGCGTTGAAATACTCAAAACAACATAAAAATACAACATAACAGTATCTATATACTCATATATATATTATATAATATGGATAATATGTATGTTTTTATATATTATGCTTCCTATATTTGCAGATTAAAACAGCATCTACACTCTCGCGGAGAAGGGAGTCAAGCCATAATCGACACCGCGCAGCTTTCCATGCCGGCAGCATCAACGCACGGAATCAAGTTAGATATTCGTGAGTGTTCACTTTCTCATTCCCTGTTCATGTTTTCTATCTTTAGAAACAGAAAAATAAATTAAAATAAATCAAAACAATTACAAAAAAAAACACAAAAATTACTCTCTTCTTGCATTCAGAATACCCCGGGGTCGGCGGAGCGACGGCAGAAGCTACAACACCCGGTGCTGTACCAGGGTTCGTTTCAGGGGCTCCGCCTCGGAAAACCCCTCTAATTATAATATCCCCAAAAGTTAGTTGAAATATATAAATAAAATAATTTATAATTTGCGCTAGAAACAAACAAATGCGTGAAAAAACGCGAAATGTTTCAAATGGGTTTCAGCCGATGATGAGCTTCAACAAGTTGTACGAAAAGATGCTCGTTGAATCCCAGCAGATGGGCAGTGACGGTAAGCTTTATCTATTTTGTTTTCTTTCTTTTTTCCAAGCATAAATATTAATATAATTTCTATTATTATGTATATTATACACTGTATACTATTCATGGTGTTTTGGTTACAATGGTGCATACATTCGTTAAGCATATATATATGGCCCCTCACTGCGCCCTTGCCGGTTTTGAGTTGTTTCATTCCCAGTATACTTTCTAACTATATTTCAATTGATATTATATTTTCGTCTTCTTCTTTTTATGCTAATCTATCACGGTATTATTTGCAGCGATGAAGCTCCTGAAGGGTCAAGACGCCGCCCTGGATAACCCGGTGTGTTTCTTTATCCATCTAACCCCTTTAAATTCAGGTTTCTGTTGTATTCTCTCCGGCCTAACGCCTAATAATGTTATTTATACAAATTTTATCTCTATTATAACTACTGTTTGCAGGTGGAAAGAATCAAAGTGCTCACAAAGGCAAGTTAATTTCTCGTTCTCGCCGCTGATCCTTTCTAAGTTGGGCCCTCGCTACCAATTCAGCAAGAGGAAGAAGCTGCAGCAAAGGAATCCTTCTACAGAGCAGATGAGGAGGAAATGAACTACGTGAGACAGAAAAAATATTGAGACAACTCTAAACATATCAGTAAAAGGCGAACACTTTGCAACGATAAATTTCTCTCAATGCAGGTCATGAAGGAAAGGAAAAAGGGATTCTTAGGGGGAGTCCAGAATTTCTTTCGCGGTTTGTTTCCTTTTTATTGTTTTGGTGCACATGCCAAGATTCAAGTTAATTGTGTACATTTGCAGACCTCAAACATTAATCCTACGACTATCACCACCCGCACCGACGTTGGTTCTGCGCCTCCACCCAAAAGAACGCCGCAAATACTGGCTCCTCTTCTCTCAGCATTTATGAGTTTTCTGTTCGTTATCACGGGTATCTATGCAGAAGCCCTCAAACTCGCACAACCAGAACTAGCAGCAGAAGCAGAATCAGCTGCAGGGCAACAACTGAAAACAGCAACAGCATTGTAACACAAAATGAGACATCTTTCTCCCCTCCATCGTCATCACCTGCCGTGTGAGGAAACTAATTAATAGTCGTCCCGTGGAAGATACTCCGAAGAAAGGGGGAGAATATTCTTTCCCCAACTTGCCTTCTCAAGCATGCATCCGCAAGCATGCATGTGCAAAACCCTTGGGTGCTTAGATACGTTTGGGCACATGCGAAGTTGTTGAGTCACGGAATTTTTGAACAGCCAATACTTGAAACAATTGAACCTCTTAAAAGTAGTGTTTTAACATGTGCGCTGTGCCGCCCGTGGACAGCGGCACTCAACGGTCCGCGCGGTGCGTTGCAGAGCAGCGGAGCGCCTTCAGCACTGCGTATTCTTCGAAGAAGCGTAAAAGAAAAGTTTAGCTTTTGAATAGGGAGAGCAATGAACGTAGGCTCCGGCAGGCTACTGTCGTGATGGTATGTCACTCTTGGGGAAGACTTTCGTTCAGTAGTTTGACTCTCTTCCAGCTTGCTGTGCTCCTCGGCTTAGATATACGTGTAACACACGGTAACCGTTTGCCATGTCTACGTCTGTCCCTTGAATAGTCCCGTGGTTTCAATGTCACTGGGTCTACAGGATAAATAGATAAATAACTAAATAACATCAAGTTTCTGTTATTCTCAGGGAAAATCCCCAAATCACGGGACTTCCGATGGAAGGTCCACCGAAATCACTCCCCATTTAGTTTCTGCTTTCCCTTGCTGGGTACGAGCAGGCCAGCCAATCGGGGACTAGGTGCGACGGTCGGAATGCCGGCGAGGCCTGGCCCTAGACCTCTCACTCCTAATATACCCATAATCCTACTAATATTACTGAATTCTACTTATACTTTGACCAAGAACACCTAAGACCTCGACTATCTCAGGGTATTCACTCTCTACCTTGCTCTTAGGCTATCGCAACCTGTGGGTAATGTAATGTCTATGCACTACACCTCCCCTGCTGCCGAATTTAAACGCTCGCGTAAGCAAAAATACTGATTCCTATTCCTGGTTATTCTCTAGACTGAACTTCTCTATCCATTCCGTTACGGCACTACCTCGTACTTCCTGACAGCGAGGGCCATGAATTGCCTTTGCTCTAACTGTGAGAAACTCCCCTTCAGAAACGCCAGTCTAAGGGAAGTTTGGGGCCTTAGGGATCATGTGTCTCTCGGAACCTGATCCCACTCACGTCAGTAGATGCACTAGTCCCGGCCAGCAGCTCTGCGTCTTGTGCCCC
>NW_013577250.1:2133-4406 GCF_000499745.2 Eimeria mitis | reverse complement strand
CTGTGGGGCGCATCCCTGGAACCCCACAGCTGAGTATAGCGAGCTGGCAAGCAATATCTATCATACTGAATAAACATATCAGACTAACAAAGGTTAAGGGAATTAGTTTTCTCACTTAATTCTCCCCCTGAAAATTGTTGTCTCTCCACCCCACTAGAGCAGGCGCTGCGGCCTTTGGGGCTGGGAGAGGAGACGGCGTAGCCTGATGCAAATAGCTTGTGCACGAAGGCACAAACCACCCTCTCCTACGACCATACCAATGGTCACTCCATAAAGAATGCTTAATGCTTTAATCAATGTTATATTAAAACTATATCAATAAGAACTCACAGAAACTTTCAGTATTTATACAACCCTCACTCGCTTCACAACGAGCACAGCATTGCTGCCGTGGTTGTAAAGAGTATTCACTACAGGTAGGCTGGCAACAGAGACCCAAGCATGCGCTGAGCAGTTGCCTCCAGCGTTGTTGCATGCATGAAAAGAGGATATCGGTGTGCTTGGTAGTAAGTGTTGCAGCGATGTGTGTTGCGATATATGACATACCATCTCCTCTCCCCCTGTGCCCCTTGGGCTGTTGTCTCTAAGACACCGTGAAGAAAACCTCCGCTGCAGTTCTTCAGATTTCTTCTTATCTATCTCGAGAGTCGCAGCAGACGATCGTTCAGCAGCTCATGAGGGCTCTCTGCTTAGACCGAGCAGCCCCGTTGCAGTTACAACACACCCCGCTGCAGCTTCGGTTGCATGCGCAGCCCCGTTTCGATGCATGCAGCAACAGAGTACTCAGCTGTTGAGCAGGTACTCGGCCCCCACTAGCCAGCCTCTGTGCATGCACCCGCGCATGCATGGATGCATGCAAAGGGTTGAAGCATCCAGCACAACACAAAACGATGAGGGGGTCATAGATAGACTGGCAAAGACGCACAGAATTTTTTATTATAAAAAAATAAATTTCTTCTGGCGTGTAGTGTTATAAAATTAAAAACAAAAAAACTGAAAATCTAACAACTATTGTTTGTACTCTTTAGAAGAATTAAACTTTTTAAAAAATATTTTATTTTTATGCAGCAGAAAAAAAAAAAATAAAAAAAAAATAAATTTCGTGGAGTTGATCGTCATAGAGTTGCTTTTTGTATTGCTCAGCACAAGTGAGCCTATCTTATATATTCCTTATATTATTTAATATGATAGAGTTTCTATGAAGTATTTTATTTGTTTTATAAAAAATAAAACGAATTTATAAAAACATAAACTCCATATATCTAGGGTTTATGTTCTAGGGTTTAGGGTTTAGGGTTTAGGGTTTAGGGGAGTGGGGCGTAGCAGGGGGTGGTGTCGGTGCGTCTTATGGGTGTAATATATCACTACAAGTGTAAAAAAATAAATAAAAATAAAAAAATAAATTAATTTTAAACAAAAACAACAAATATACACCTGAAACCCCTCTGTCTCGATGAGAGGGGGAGCGAGATTCAGCTGCGCGTGCTGGGGTGTACAGACAGCTGCGTAGGCGGTGCTGCTGGTGGCGGCGAGTTAGTACATTATTCTATCGATTAAAACCTGAAATAAATAAAAAAATATATCATTAAATATATTAAAAGAAAGCAGAGTGAATTTTATACAAGAATATCCCCAAAGCAACAACAGCAGCAGCAACAGCAGCAGCAGCAGCAGCAGCCGCAGCCGCAGCACAGCATGCAGCAGCACCAGCTGCGCCCCTTGGTGTGTGGGCACAGCCTGATGAGGGCTTCGCGGGTTTCGTCGCAGAGGGTTCTGTTGTAGGAGAAAGACGGCGCCTTTGTTGTGTTGCAGTGGATAGAGTTTCTGCTGTTTATATTAAGACACGCTTGCTGTGTTTGCTTTTGTGGCAGCAGCAGCAGCAGCAGCAACAACAACAACAGCAGCAACAGCAACTGCAACTGCAGCAGCAGCAGCAGCAGCAGCAGCAGCATCGTTGTCGTGGTGTTTGTTGTGTGGTTGCATGCAAGACGCGTAGAGAAGAATTTACTTTGTTTTCGTGTGTCTGTTGAGGTGCTATTACACCTTAAACCTTGGGCAGCAGCAGCAGCAGCAGCAGCAGCAGCAGCAGCAGCAGCAGCAGCAGCAGCAGCAGCAGCAGCAGCAGCAGCAGCAGCAGGAGCTCTGAGGAATCCGTCTCTTATTTTCTTTCTTTATTCTTTTGGTTGTTATTGTGTTTATTGTTGTTTCTTTATATTTCTTTCTTTTTTTCTTCGTCCCTACAAATCTATCTATCTCCGCATATATACATATGC
>NW_013577250.1:1411-1901 GCF_000499745.2 Eimeria mitis | reverse complement strand
AAAAAAAAAAAAAAAAAAAAAAAAAAAACAAAACAAAACAAAGATGGAGAAGTACAGACGTGTGCGCCCCGCTCGCGAGCCTCTGGGCCCGGATGAAATAAGAGTAACAACGTTGGGGCGTGTGTCTAGTTATGTGTCTTATGCATCTACATTATTAGAGGATCAAAAGAAGAGACAGTTAACAATAAAAGCATCAGGGAATGCAATAGCTCAGGCTATCTCTCTTGCTGAGCAGCTAAAGAGAAAGTATAAAGGTCTCCACCAACTAAATATATGCGGCAATACAACCGTTGATTTAATATATGAACCCATAGAAGAGGGTCTAGACACCCTAACACAGCAAAGAGTTGTCGCCTTTATAGAGATTAAACTCACTTACGACCCCACCAATAACAACACCCATCAACCCGGCTATCAGCCCCCACTAGACGAAGCCACCATCAATGAGTTCAAGCAAACCACCGCTAATGCTCCGCCAGGTTAGGAGGGT
>NW_013577250.1:810-1375 GCF_000499745.2 Eimeria mitis | reverse complement strand
GAGGGGATGGGGTGGGGTGGGGTGGGGGGTCTTGTTTTGTTTGTTTTGTTTGTGTTTTTGTTTTTGTTTGGTTGTGGTTTTTTTTGTCTCCTTTTGTTTGTTTGTTTATTTTTTTTGTCTCCTTTTATGTTTCTGGTTGTATCCTTTTTGTTTGTTTCATTTTGTCTCCTTTTTGTGTTTTTTATGTCTCCTTTCTGTCTCCTCTTTGTCTCCTTTCTGTCTCCTTTTATTCTTTCTTTCTTTCTTTTTCTCTCTATCTCTTCTCTGTCTCCTCTTTACTTTCTCTTTATCCCGTATACATTTTAATTTTTCTCTATCTTTTTTTTTCTTTTTTCTCTCTCCTTTCTCCTGCATCACCCCCACCACCACCACCACTACCACCACTCCCACCTGCTGCTGCTGCTGCTGCTGCTGCTGCAGTACTGGGCCGCGGCCGTGGGGGCTACCGCGGGGGTATGAGGGGCCGGGGGCCCCCCCGCAACGCAGTAAGCGGAGAAGAAGAAGAAGAGGAGACGCATGCACCAGAGGTAGATATCAGCCCCGATGGCCACCCAAACGAACCCCA
>NW_013577250.1:0-570 GCF_000499745.2 Eimeria mitis | reverse complement strand
TTATATATATATATATATATATATATATATATATATATATATTATATTTATATATTTATTTATTTAATTTATTTATTTATAAATATATTTATTTGTTTGTGTTGGTTGGTTGCAGAGGCAGAGGAGGATTCAGGGGAGGGTATAGAGGAGGATATAGGGGGGCCCCCCGGGGGGCCCACCGCGGGGGACGGGGAGAATAAAGAAAGAAAATAAATGTTTAATATAAGTTGTAAATATATAAATAAATAAATAAGAATTATAAAATTGTTGTTGATTTATTTATTATTAATAATATTGATATATATATGTAATAAAATAATATATAATATAAAATATATAAAATATATAAAATATATAATATATATAATATATAATATTACAGTTCTCCTCGTCGGGGCTGAGGTGTATGTACACCCCACTGCTGCTGCTGCTGCGGCCGCCGGCGTTTAGAGACCTCTCGCCCGCGGAGAAGCGGAGGAACAGTATATATATGAACCGCGGAATATTTAATACACATATAGATATATATAAAAATTTATATATATATATATATATATATATATATATATA
>NW_013577249.1:0-833 GCF_000499745.2 Eimeria mitis | reverse complement strand
TTTTTTATTAAAAATATATAGGTATAACGAGGTCTATGCTGATGACTTACACTCCTATACACATATCTTTCTCTAAGTAAATAAATATCTTTATATACACTTATAAATTTATATTTTTATTTATATTTAATATTTATTTTTTATTTATTTTTATTTATTTATATTTATTTTTTATTAATATATAGGTATATCGAGGTCTATGCTGATGGCTTACACTCGCTCTCTACCGAAGCTAACATCAGAGTGTGAGGGTGTTTCTGGGTACTGTCAACTACTGTAGAATGTTTATGGGCCCCAGACATGCCGATACTGCACGCCCGTTGGTGGAGTTAACTCGCAAGGACTCGCCCTTCGTCTGGGGAAAGGAGCACACAGCCGCTGTGCGCCAACTGAAACGCCTCCTCGATGAGTTCACAACCTTGCAGGTCCATGATTCGTCCAGACCCTACACCCTCTATACGGATGCCTCAGGCTACGCTATTGGCGCAGTGCTTGAGCAGGAAGGCAAACCGGTGGGATTCCTTAGCCAGGTTATGAGCCCGGCCCAGCAGAAGTATTCCATTTACGATCAGGAACTCCTTGCGCTCATCTCGGCTCTTGACAAGTGGCGCCACCTCCTCCGGAGCGCCAAGGTCACCGCGTATACCGATCATCAGGCCCTCACGTACCTCCAACGCACTAATACGCAGAAACCCTTACGAGGACTAACGACGAGTTGGTTAGACTTCCTGGTGGAGTTCCCCGACTTGACCATCTCCTATCTGCAAGGCGCACAAAACAAGGTAGCGGATGCGCTTTCCCGGCATCCACAGCACACGCCCGCGACTTCGATC
>NW_013577248.1:1212-1382 GCF_000499745.2 Eimeria mitis | reverse complement strand
GCATCGAGTAACAGTCGAAAGAAGTATAGCAACAAACGGACCGACGTCGGAGGCCGCTGGTCGGTTGCTGCAACGTCTCGTCTTTTTCCTTGCATACAGAACCAAATATAAAAAGTAATGAAATTGGAAGGTTAATTAGCACTACGTATATAATAATTGAAGGAAGCCCA
>NW_013577248.1:0-967 GCF_000499745.2 Eimeria mitis | reverse complement strand
TATATATATATATATATATATATATATATATATATATATATATATATATATATATATATACATATATATGATGAATATTAATTTTCTCAAGCGTGCGGCGAACGAAAAGGGCGTCGAATTGGTGTCGTTTTATTTATCCATTTACCTTATGTATTTAATTTACCTTGAAATATATTCGGTCTAATTAAATAATTAATTAAATCGAATACATTTAATTAAAAATTAAACTTGTTATTTTTTTGTCAATGCCATTCTAGAAGGGGTAGTAACGCATATCAAGGGCAGCCCCTAACAGCAGGGGCTAATACACTACACGTCCACACAGAATTCCAGGGAACCAACACGAAATAGGCGCCTTTCGTACGGCTATGCAAGGGCTGGGGCTCTCAACGAACCCTTCGAGGGCGACAGGTAATTTTGATGCGCTGTGCAGAAGAGATGCATGCATGTAATGTAGTCGTTATTGGCTGGTCTTCCGCCAACTTAGCCCAGGCCCTCGGTGATTTACAATATGGTCAAAATACTTGAGCTTCCTACCCAAAGCATCTTCTCGCGCTCAACAAAACTAGTCTCCCGGCGTCCTGGGCACATCGTCACCACGGCCTTGGGCTGCTGCGGCAATGAAGCAGCCTGTCCTGAGCTGCCGAGCTTCGTGTAACAGATGCTCTAAACCCACATTCAGGCTGGCTGGCCTCAATAATCCATGACTGACACATCGCTGTAGCTCGGCAGGTACAAACCGCACACATGAGCACTCCAGTTTGTGAAGCATGGTGCAGAATCCGGTCTTGCGCTTGCCGTCGGGACGCATTGGTAAATGCAAAAATACGCTAGCGAAGTCAATGAATAGACCAAGGAAACCTGCAATCAGTCAGGTTGTTGATAGATCCGAGGCGCCGGACACTTTCGCACCGCCGTGATCAGTTTAGGGGCCTGAACTCGACGCGCAAGCACCAGCACCCGGTTC
>NW_013577247.1:910-1563 GCF_000499745.2 Eimeria mitis | reverse complement strand
TATATATATATATATATATATATATATATATATATATATGTATGTATGTGTTCAGGTGTATTCGACTCTATAGCGGTGGTGTTATGGGTGGTGGGTTGGTATAAACAAAAGATGTTATTAGTTTATATTTTTATTTGTATGATGGCTTTTGATTTTTTTATTGATTTTTGTCTCTTTATTATCTTCATGGCCGTCATCAACGCTCTCTATATCGCCTTTTTCTACCCAGTAAGCTCACATATACACTAAACCCTAAACCCTAAACCCTAAACCCTAAACACTAAACACTAAACACTAAACACTAAACCCTAAACCCTAGACACTAAACCCTAAACCCTGAACACTAAATACTAAACCCTAAACCCTAAACCCTAAACACTAAACACTAAACACTAAACCCTAAACACTAAACACTAAACCCTAAACCCTGAACCCTGAACACTAAATACTAAACCCTAAACCCTAAACCCTAAACCCTAAACCCTTGTAAAATTCTGTATATAGATACTGCAGTGTATGGATACTTTTATTATTGAGAGGCATTGATACAAATCTAGAAAAAAGATAAGAGTGAATAGGGTGTATATATAGTGTATACTATATCTTCTCTTTCTTTTATTTTCTTTTATTTTCTTTTTTTATCTCTGCATTTA
>NW_013577247.1:0-653 GCF_000499745.2 Eimeria mitis | reverse complement strand
ACTATATCTTCTCTTTCTTTTATTTTCTTTTATTTTCTTTTTTTATCTCTGCATTTATTTTTTTTTTTTTTATTTTTTTATTTTTTTATTTTTTTATTTTTTTTTTTTCTCTCAGATAGCCCTCTTGCTACCGTTCGTCTTCTATGGCTGGCAAATGCTGCTGGGGTAAGAGCGAGCTGCAGCAGCAGCAGCAGTGGGGTTTATGTGATATTCTCACTGGCTTTCAGCTAGCTAGCTAGCTAGCTAGCTAGCTAGCTAGGCCAGCTAGTAGCGTAGATCCGTATCTATCTATCTAGCTAGCTAGCTAGCTAGCTAGGCCAGCTAGTAGCGCAGATACGTATGTAGCTAGCTAGCTAGTTCGTGGACTTCCTATGCTCATCTCCATAGTATAACCTAGCTAGCTAGCTAGCTAACTAGCTAGCTAGCTAGCTAGCTAGCTGGCTAGCTGTTGTGTGGGTACACAGGTTTGTGATTGTGTTGATGTCTTCGTTTCTCTATGCAGGCCCTACATCCTCCACTTGCTACTTAGCCACGCCTATGGTGAGCTTAACAGTCTTCTTACAAACAAAACACATATATATATATATATATATATACATATATATATATATATATATACATATATATATGTATATATATATATATATATATAT
>NW_013577246.1:1298-1654 GCF_000499745.2 Eimeria mitis | reverse complement strand
GTTGTTTTGGTGTTTTTGTTTTTTTTTATTTGGGGGTTTTATCGTTTTTTTATGTTTTTTTATATCCATAAAAAGAATTTAATATACACTTGTGAGCCAGCTGTAAGCTGCTGTTTAATATAAATAAATAAACAAATAAATACATAAATAAATAAATAAATAAATAAATAAATAAATAAATAAATAAATAAATAAATATAATTGTGTTGTTTTGGTGTTTTTGTTTTTTTTTATTTGGGGGTTTTATCGTGTTTTTATGTTTTTTTATATCCATAAAAATAATTTAAAATATCATCAGCGCTACATTTATTTTTTTTTTGTTTTTGTTTATTATTATTTATTTATTATTGTTTCTA
>NW_013577246.1:894-1198 GCF_000499745.2 Eimeria mitis | reverse complement strand
TAAATATAATTGTGTTGTTTTGGTGTTTTTGTTTTTTTTTATTTGGGGGTTTTATCGTTTTTTTATGTTTATTTATATCCATAAAAAGAATTTAAAATATCATCAGCGCTACATTTATTATTTATTTTTTTTTGTTTATTATTATTTATTTATTTATTATTGTTTCTGTTTTTACTTTTATTGTTTTTATTATAAAAAAACAAATAAATAAACAGAGAAAAACAAAACAAACAAAACAAAACAAAACAAAAACAAAAAAACTAAATAAATGAATATAAACATATAAATAAATGTAAATATAAAT